>NW_019416553.1:336150-502980 GCF_000390285.2 Anoplophora glabripennis
GACTTATAGTTTGTGAAATATTTCACAAACTGTAAGTCCTAGGTATGCAGAACCTTTAATAAAGTTCACCTATTTTTTTACGGTGCTTTCAAAAATGCAGTAAAATACAGGGTGTTCCATTTAAAAAAACATAACTTTGATATGGTACGCTTTTCCTGGACACCCTGTATATCTCAAAATATTTTTAAAATATAGCCGTAATCAACCTACACATACCCACCTAAACAGGTTTCTGTAACCTTTGCCGTTTGGTCACTAGCGACCGAGGCGTTACTGGTGGCCCACCCTGTATAGATAATGTTTATCGCAAATAATCTCAATAGAATTTAATTTTTTCAAGTTGGTAGCGGGTTTTAGTCCCATAAGAAAAGCATAGGACCACCCCCCTGCGATCCTCACTTCCCTTGGACTCCGATATACCTCCTTAAAAGGTAGCTAAAGTTTGAAAAAAAAAACTAGAATTGGAATCTGAATTCCGAAATTGTCCAACCGATTTTCATTTTAGTTTTCTTCAATATAAGTTACTGACACGTTTCTCATATGTATATTCCTAATATTGTGAATAAAAATAAATAATATTTATATATTACTAAATAGTGGTCATCTATTATTACCATTACTACCTACCTCACGAACCCACTGTTTGAGAAATAGGCTGTATTTTTATTACTGGTTCAATTTCATATGATTTTAATTGTCATTAATTGACAACATTAAGAGAAAACGGTCAGTGGCTTCCTTACCTTTAAATTGGCTTCTTACATAATTGCACTTACAATTAGTACGGGTGAATACTTCCAATACCGATAACAACCGGTTTCGTAGTCAAGACACCAGAGTTTAGTAGCAGAGCAAAAGCGATAAAATATCACGGGAGATAATGTATTTTTTCAACGAGATTTTACGTGTTAATAAGAGAGATAAACCAAATAATATAAGCGAAGCATAATCATATTTAGAAATAGAATTTTTAAAAATAGTATATAAATTAAGCAAAAATAAAACAGTAATGTACCTCGAAACTGTTTCCTAACTAATTTAAAATTTTTTCTCCAAGTTCGTGAATTACCTAAATATGATTCCGACAAATTCAGTACCTAATCAATTTTAGGGACTTTCTATAATATATTATTCTCTCTCGTACTTCTCTCTTGTACTAATTGAAATCATATATTTCCCGTTGTGTACATTTTATACCATACCGGGTTTACAAATCTAATATATTTAATAAAACATCAGACGTGCCTCAGGGCTCAATACCTGGTCCGCGATTTTTTTTATTCTTTCATCAATGATATGGTTATTAATTTTAATGTTCATTTTTTGCTATACGCCGATATAATTTAATATAATCTACGCTTGTGTCAACTTTGTATCTAACTGTTAAAAAAAATATCAACATAGTTTGAACTTGATCAATGTATGGTGTGACAATTATAACTAGTTTTAAACGTAATGCAATGATTTTTCTCTTAAAACTAATTCTATTCGGTTTCGCTGCTTATTTAGTGTCTTATGTGTTAGATAGACCTGGTTGTGCCAAGGAAATTAACTTCTCTATACATATTGCTGAATCACAGGGGCTTATAAAAAAAATTGAGTTTTATTTTGTGTAATACCACAGACTTCAATATTTCCACGTCAATGTAATTTATATATACATATTTAAGTTTTGTTAGACCCAAGTTGAAATATGCCTTTGTAATTTATTCTTCGTATTATAATTGTTATCCATGTATCATCATAAAAAAAATCAAAGAATCCTTTTAAATCGACAAGTTTTGTTTAGACTACTTATTTTTACTTAGGTTTGAGATGAACAACCTATTAAGGAATTAAAAACAATATTGATTGTATTAAGCTTACGTTGCATATTATTATTTATTGCATTACTAGGCTAAATGCTAGATCGAGTAATTTGTTGTTATTTTTACTTCTCGCACTAATATGTTGGAATAATGAACAGGTTGGTCATTAGTATTCAATTCTTCTTTTTCAGGTATTAAAGATTTTTCTGGTATCACAATTTCTGTTTGTTTTCTCATTCTCTTTGGTGTTTGCTAAAATATATATTTATATACTGTTTTTTATTAATTTCTAATTGTTTATATATTTTTAACATAATTAATTATTTGTATTTTATTACTGTTTTATTATTTATTTATTAAATTTTGGTCTGTTTTTTTTATTCATTGACAGCAGCATTTTTTAACATAAATTATAGTTTTCGTATTTTTATTATATGCACATATTTTTATGTAATTATTCATCCTATAATTGAGTTTCCTTCCCATTGGATAAAACAAATTAAACAGATGTGCCTTCCATCTTGTATTCACTAATATAATACACGCATTAAATGTCGCAGTTAAATATATGTAATAAAAACAATTGGCCTTGCAAACGTAGCCATTTCAGTAAACATAATGTGCTTGAAACTGATAATTTAATGTTTGAAGATGACGTTAAAACTGATAGACACACTTTTAGATAAATTATGAGTAATATAAATATCGATAATATGAAAACAATAACTTTTGTACCTCGTCGCATCATAAAAAGGAAAATACAATATGAAGTATTACTCAAAAATAATTTTATTTTGTATATACTCGTAGTTAGGTATTTGAATGGAATTATGCAAATAAATTCTCGTTCCCATTTCTCTCCAAACCTCGTATAACATAATGTTAGAGACATTGAGAACGTTTACTACCACCAAACTACATTCTCTCGTAGCGCGGTTCCGTTAAAATTTAAGTCATAATTCCTGCTCACATTCCTTCTCCTAGTCAGACGTGATGCAATCGCATATGAAATAAGGAATGACATTTTATATCAGCGCTATTGTCAATTATTAGTTCACAATAGATCATTAATTGTCTTGGTGCGATTAGAATTTGGAAAGTTGGGTGTGGCCATATGATTTAGTAAGGTCGAAAATAGATATAAGCTTAACTGGTATAAGATGTATTGACAACATCCTATACCTATCCACTAAAACATTTGTTGTTTTATTATCTGACTTTTTATTGACTAACAGTGTTTCAAAATCAGTTCCACTGCCTGGACGATGGTAATTGAATTTTATTGTGAAGATAAATGAATTTTATTAGGTTTTAGAATAAGGATTATCTTTCCTATGGTAGGCGTACCATTAAAATAATCTGGTAGTCACTGTATAGGGTTTCGGTGTGGGTAAGAAGGCATTAGGAATAGAAAACACGTTTTATTGCTGTACTTGTGATACAATTTCAATTGAAGACATCCGTGGAATGTATTTATGTACCAGGATTCCATTAACTTTCCTCATAAGTCCAACAATTTAATTTTAGAATCAATTTATCGTCCGTGGCCTATGCAACAATACCTAACTCAGCTACCGAGTGTTACATTTAATGTTTGTTTCTTGCGATCATAATTCATCAATCTTTGGTAACGCCTTATCCTAGTGCATGCTAAAATGATTTTAAACTGTTTTTCATATGATTCAGTACATTTTATAAGGATTTTAGTATAAAAATCTGCACAGTAAAGACAATATTTATATGTTCTGAAAATTGTTGATTTTAAAATAACAAGCAGTTAAATAAAAACTTTTAATTCCGTTAAATAAGAAAAGGATTAATCGTAAGTCCACAAATGATCCTTTGTTAGTAAAAAGGTGATACAAGTTTTATTTTTTTAAATAATTGTTTTCGTTTATTTTTTATGTTTCCTGATAAACAGACTGGTTTTCCGGTTAGTAGTATTACAGTTTAATTTACACCATAAATCACATTAAAATATGATCATACCTTAAATCACATATTGTTCAATACTAGATCTAAATGTGCAGTTATAAAGATACAAACAAATTCACAAGATAAAAAGTTAAACGGTATCCCACGAAGTTGTCTACTCTAAAATTAAAGCTCAGTGCTCTGTTGCTCTATACATTTTTTCTGAATTATAATGGTAATATTGGTATTATTACTTAAATATTAAGGTACTATGAATTTCCAAAATTGGGAGAAATTTTAGAGATATGTTATATTATAATTGGTTAGTTTTTTGTAGCTAACATGAGCAATTTCTTGACCAATTTCTTGATCAATTTATTAGGTCAAATATTGGCAAACACAAACAAGGTTTTAATATGTAGGTACAATCACAATAATTTTGTATTCACTTCGCGACAACTTTTAGTTCCCAATACATCATAAAATCACCTACCGATTACAATTTCTAACAATACTGACGTTTCACCACTATCGATTTGATTGATGCAATGCAATTAATAAATAATTGTAAAATTACTTAAATAATTAGCAAATAATGAATATTATTATATATTTATTGGCACAATTTCTATATCTTTTGTCGGATATACTCCAGTTGGAACAACATTTTACCCATATGGCAATTTCAAAGAGGTAGTGAGGAATAATAACAGTCGCTGAAGGTGTCGAACGCAGCTCCAAGTATATTTCAAGTTAAATTATCAAGACCGCATAAATCTTGAATGGTCAACGTGTAAAAGTAGATTTACGCGAATTTTGGCTGCTTGCGGCGATGAACACTGGCTTCGGCTCATCAATAACTCGTCAGTGAAAGGTGCTACTTATCATTTAAATATTTAACCTGATAATAAGACGGTGCCTCAGTATTTGCATAATATACGACACCTGTCCTGGATTATTACGTGAGGGTCGAAAACACCCTCTATTAATCATGGAAGGGCGGAGAACATCTAGTCAAACTTGTCAGTTTTGTGACTTATGATTGTATGTTTCAGCCAAATCAATAAGCATTGATTTTCTCAGTAGCACGGGTTTAATATTTCCGTATGAAATAAATAAGTCGTTTTTACACTAAAAAAAAACTTACCTGAAACTAGCAGGAAGCTTTAGTTATTTGAAAACATCATTGACATTAATGTAGATCTTTAACTATTTTTCTAAATTTTGTTGCAATATGAATCCGTCATGAATTGAAATAATTGTAAAGATATAGAGTAACTTATTTTCATCATTTCCAAAATAATTGTTTTCCACAGGAAAAAAATTATGCAATATTATGTTAGTGCCTACTCAGGTCAAATTATTTATTGGAAGAAACTAAATACTTAATATTAAACAATTTAATAATAATATTAATATTAATAATAATATCTCTACTCCTCATTCTAACTACGAGAATTAGCCCAGAAGTCGGAGACTTGTGCGGGAGAGGAGGCGGCATATTATTATTAAGCAGGCCGCATTTGCGCCCACTTATGTTGGTAGGCCCTAACCACCATTCAGTGCAGGAATGAGGGAAACCTGGAAAACCTCATTAATTAGGGAGGTGGTTAAATGCCAGCCGGTGTCAATCTCTCACATTGACCCAAGCCAACATTCTTCCACCCTACCATACCTGCACAGAGGGTGCCAATCCTCCGTACAAGCATAGCTAATCTACGGTCTACCGGCCGCGGGATTCGAAACCCGGGCAGATAGCACACATCGATTTAAGTACTGAATTTGTTCCATAATATTAAATATTATTATACTCCTTAATGCGCAACTGCGAGTAATTAAGGAAGGATGTAGAGTGTAGAGCGTCAGCCATTAGTGTGCATGCATAGTATGAGGTGTGACTGTACATTATTGATGATGAAAAACAATTTATTACGCGAATGGGGTTGGGAAAGTCTTACTGAAATTATACTCGTAATTTAATTGCCCGATTAGTAAACCAATTCTTATTCAGAACTAAAGGTGATGGTGTTAGGTAACTAAAATTTATTTATTAAGTCTTAAAGTTCTGTTTAATTTAAAATTGTTGTATAAGTCATTTTATAATCACTACTGACTTGGAGCTGTACACAAGCAGTCCATATTTACTAATTAATTTTAAGGCAAAATTTCGATAATTGATGATAACGGTCAGAAATAGAAATTTTTTTATTTGGAGAACTCCCTATTTCAGTAGTAATAAGTACAGGGTGATTCACTATATTTTGACCCCCCCCCCATTAACTTTTTTGTTTCAAGAGTTATAAAAATATGTGAAATACAAAAGTTGCACGATTTTTTATGACGTTTTCGAAAATGATTGTAGAAAAACAAATACAGTCCAAACAAAATGGCCGCCGACTTTGTTAATTTAAATGCAACACCCTGCATACTTTTATATATTTGTATAGAACGTTCCCTGTCGAATGTAGTCATATTGGGTTTGTTGGGTTCATCTCTAACAATAATAAGCGAGATAATATTAAAAAACGGAAAGAAAATAAGACATCTTGTAATTGTTAGGCCTCTTTCAGGCATTTATGCCTTTTTTCCAATTACATAAGGATTTACAAATTTGGTTGTAATATTTTGACATATCGGATATTGATACGGTCCAAAATGGTATTTTCACTAAGTCGCACTAATTAGGCCGTGCAAGGCCTAGTTACTAATTGGCAATGTTATATGGTAGGTCGTGACAGTGAAAGGTAGTAATGTCATGATAACATTGTTATTGATTGACAGTTTGTATTATTATTTAATTAAAATAGGTTACACAGAAGTAGAATATTGAAAATATTATTAGGAATTAAAATAGAGTATAGAGAAGAACTTTATTCTATTTTAATTCCTATAGTATTTAAATTTTCTACTTCTGTGTAACCAAATTTAATTAAATAATAATACAAACTGTCAAACAATAACAATGTTGTCATAACATTACCTGTCACTACCACGGCCTACCCATATAACATTGTCCATGAGTAAATAGGCCTCTCAAGGCCTAATTAGTGATATTTAGTTAAAATACCTATACGCATTTTGCACTATATCAATGTCCGATATGTCAAAAAATATTACAAGTAAATCTAAATCCTTACGTAATTGGAAAAAAGGCAGAAATGCCTGAAAGAGGTCTAGCAATTACAAGATGTCTTATTTTCTTAATAAAAACCTTCTTTTCATTTTTTAATATTATCTCGCTTATTGTTAAAGGTGGACCCAATAAACCCTATATGATTATACTCGACAAGGAACGTTCTATCCAAATATGTAAAAATATACAGGGTGTTCCATTTAAATTAACAAAGTTAACATCCGCGGCCATTTTGTTTGGACTTCATTTTTCTACCATCATTTTCGAAAAATTCATAAAAAATCGCGCAACTTTCCTATTTAACATTTTTTTATAACTCTTAAAACAAAAAAGTTAATGGGGGGATCAAAATACAGTGAATCACCCTGTACATACATATATGCATATGATAAACTCGTTATTTGAACATTAATTCGTATTTAGACAAACTGTATAGCGAAATCAACAAAAATTCATTGCTGATGGCAAATTAACAATATTTCGTAAAATATAATAGAACGACAGAACTAACGTTTTCGTAACGGGTAAAAAACTATTTTTGCCACCGTTTCTATTAGAATAGATATTATAATTTCCTCGTTTTCTTTACTAGTTCCTCCTTGTTTCAAAAACTTTCCTTTTTTACCAAAATATATGCATTATATACAGGGTGCCCACCGGGAACTGCGTCAATGGATATCTAGGAAAGTGCTGCTCCGAAAATTTTGAAAATTTGGCAACATGGCAGTGCCCCTAGGGCGAACACTAAGATATCTAGAACTCTCCAGCACTTTCGGTTATACCGGAAGTCGACACCAACTTAAAGGGATACCCTATATATTATTGAATTTTCGAATTCTACATGAAATTTGAGGGTCACTTTACTAAATACCTATACCTAGTAGTTATAGATTTTGAGATATTAATTTTTAAAGAAAAAATTTCACAAATGCAACGGTCCGCGGAGATACTAGTAACTCTTTTCAGGAGTATAGATAACAACAACATTATGTTGAAAATCTATAACTCCTAAGTATAGGGAATATTTAATAAAGTGACCTTCAAATTTCACATAGAATACGAAAATGCAACAATATATAGGGTGTCCCATTTAAAATAACAAAGTTGGTGTCGACTTCCGATATAACCGGAAGTGCTGGAGAATTCTAGATATTTTAGTTGTGTTCGCCCCAGGGACTTGCCATGTTGCCAAATTTTCAAATTTTTCGGAGCACTACTTTCCTAGATATCGATCGACACAGTTCCCGGTAGGACACCCTGTATATATAAAATTTTTTATAAATAAATAAAAATTAAAACTGGACATATTATGGTAGCTGTTTCAATAATAAACAAAGCTAAGTATACCAATTAAATATGCTTTTCAAAAAATAAATCTTTAATTGTGCACACCATTGAAAGATAATCCAATTGTTGCAAGTCCCTAGTGCATTTCGAATTTCATTCAACTTTCAAATCTGATCTACTAAGTCATCTGCAAAGCTTCTAATGGCGGAAAACCTCAATAACCAACCATTCCTGTGAAGCAGAAAACGCCAAACCGAAATTGAAGTTTTCATCACCATCAACCGCAGAAATTGTCCACAGAGGTCTACATCAGGAGACTCAGGTGCTGTTGGCAGAACAACAACTGCGGGACTCCCAAAATTTCTTTCGCATCTAATTTTTTCTCGAAATCGACAGGAGTGCCAAAAATTTCGAACCGAGACACGACATAAATCTAGAATAACAGACATTCCATGACGATGAAGTCAAAAGACATGAACCACCCGAATCCAATGAAGCCAGATAGCTAAAGCTAAACCTCTAAACAACAGTCCTCGATTATTGGCAGAACCACCATGAAGCGAGATCGAATGTCGACTTAGGGGACATTGCAATTCAATAGTCTGGCCAGTGTAAATACACGATCTGAATTCAGGTGTATTTGTTCACTTTGGATACCAAAAGCCGTCCTGGCTTACTTAGAGTCAAATAAGTCCCGCTCTACTGAGGTCCAACGACAGGTCCAAAAAACCTAAAAAACTAAATCCAGTTTTATTGCAGATTCGTTAAACGAATTTCAACTTGTATGTATGCGGTTACTTGTAACGTTACCATATTTTGTAAAAATTTACAATCATAAACTTTTCTTCAATTCAAAATATTGCTAAATTTTGTTGCAAAGGCACCGCTCGAAACCAGATCAGCAATCTAGCATCTAAACCAATCAGGACTTCCTGTGCTTGTAGCGAATATCCTAAAGGATAAGGCTAAGTTTAAAAAGCGGTGCCAAAATAGCTTAAAGACAGTGAAAAAATCGACGGTGTATAAAGTGTTATTACGCTGAACAAATCAGCTTGAACCAAAACTCTAAGCAGAACAACCAGCCGACATGGAGAAAGATACGCTGTCCCCCAAGTAAATGGAGCTGTAAGAGAGGTCCGACAACCCTCAACTAGATATTTGCAGAGCCGCAGGGGGCGAAAGTCCCAACAACGCCTGGTTACAAGCATTTCGGCATAAACGACGATGTTATCCAAAACATAAGTATGCAAAAAAGAAATACATAACCTGAATAATATTTGTTTAATAAAAAAAATAATGCAATGTTTTGACATTTTTAGCAATAATAATAAATATTTGGACCAACTTTTAGCGCTAACCTCGAAAGCATTGAATTCCAGTAGCATATAATAAAAATATGTTTTTATAAAATCTTTAATTCTGTAAAAGTGGTTTAAATTTGAAATGAGAAAGAAAAGAAGAAAAATTGCGAACGAGAATTATCACATTCAGTTTTTAAATTATGCCTCTTCATGCAACAAACCAGTAAGATGCAAATCCGCAATCGTAAATTAAAACTGAAAACCAAATTTGTGTGATTTTAGCAGTTAAAAAATCGATTTTTTTTCAAATTTTGACATATTCCTATTTCCGGTCACAAATGTTTATGAAAAATTATTTTGTTCATTTTTGTTAGGTTTAGTATTTTAGTTACATTCTGTATATGATTCTTTTTTTCTCCAAGTCAATATCATATTTTTCCTTCCATATTAAAAAGCTTGAATATTACCAAAAAAACCAAAGTGTGACGGTCTTGATTCAAGGAAAGTAATTAAAACAAAACATATGTAGACGTGGCTTTCCACGAACAACATAACTTATAATGAAATATAACAGAGTTTTTACATGAACAAAATCTTCTAAAACGAATAGAATTTTTAATAAAATTTTTGTGTTTGCAGATTTTTACTATTTATTTATTTATTTATGAATAAACAAAAAAATTACAATGTTATATTGTAATAGTCTAGACTAGATAATGGAGAAGTGACTAGTTTTCTCAATTTTATAATAAATAATAATTATAATAATTTAATTCCTACCTAAATAATTAATTTTGCACACAATTCCCAATTATACGCAACAAAAGAGTGGGACAACATTAATATTTATGATTGAAGACTATTCCATTAAATTAAATTGAATTGTGTTTGCTCCGTTTCCTCTGCATAATGTATGGTTATTTTTCTATGCATTACTTCTTTGAGGCAGTGTGGCATGTTATCTATATCTGCGATCCTTATCGTCATATTTTAGACACAATGGCGGAGCAAGGTTCACGCCGGGCAGTAGCTCGTCGTTATCGCGACATCTGCTTACTCAAAATACGTTTTTAAAATTAACCCGCGACTAAAACGCGAGTAGGACGAGCTGTATTCAATGGGTCCCTTCATAGGCTAATGAGTTCTGGACGATTACTACCGTATACTCATCCCATTTGTTAGCCAAGTTAGTGACACTGAATAAATACTTCTGTGACCGACATCGAAATTGCCGACCCGGATTCCCAGAACGATCCTCTCCCGAGGTTTCCATATATCAATTTTCCATTTACTCTTAGGACTGACGTACCTATTAGCGCAAGGGAAACGTGCGAGCGGCAGTAATAATTGTACCAGTCAAAAATTAAATTAGGATGCGCCGCCATAACTTACGACAAAGTTTATCTCAATATATTATCGAAATGGGTGGTACACGTTACATATTTTCCATAGCACAATTATTATTTTCACGCGGAGGCTTCTTTAAATCCATTACAAGGGCTGTTATCCAAAAGGAACGCAATACAAAATTGAGTAGGTACTAAATTTTATTTTGAAATAACTCTGGGAATGGTTCATATTTATTAACGTTATTTTCGGCTTATTTTGTATTAAAATGATATTTAGCTAAAACGTATCTCTTGTCTGTTAATTTTAGTTGTTAATTTTATGCAAAAAGGTATGATATACAGGATGGGCCATTAGTGTGAGAAACTAAAATAACTCCCTTGTTATTCATAATACAGAAAAAAAGTTTATATAAAAGTTATACAGAATAAAAAAACCTAAAGGACAAAATTAATTTGAAACATGCAGGGCGATGACTAAAAACAAGACACGCCAAATATTGCAAATTTTAAATAGAACACCCTGTATATTTTTAAACATATGGATTTCTGAGAAAATTCTATATATGGCAATATAAACAGTTTAATATTGTAGTGCGGTGTTGCCAAGTTATGTAGAAAATTCTTCGAATTTTGGAAAAAACATGACCTCGAAGAAGTTGTATTAATTTTCAACTACTGACACTTGGAGCAAAAATATATGACAGAGTTTAGGCAAATGTTAGGCAAAGACTCCTATTTTAGCTAATATCGATATTTTATACAGGGCATTTTTTATAATACGGTCACTTTTAGAAAGTTCAAACTTGATTTTCTAAAATTTTTCAAATGGAACACCCTGTGTTTTTTTATTGTTCTATTTTATTCACATATCAATCCACTTCAACTTTTATTAAGTATGTTCTACACATAAAGTTGTTAGTTTTTAAGTTATAGCAACATATCTGGAATAAACTAATTTTTATTATTTTCGGTCGCACGAAATGGCTTTGAAAAAAACTGTCACATTGTGTCAACTTGTCAGTTCATAATTTATCATTCCATTTTCAGTTAATTTTATTAGTTAATATTTGTTAGTTGATATTCTAGAAAATAATAGAAATGAAGTTTTTTCAGAAATGTTGCTATATCTTAAAAACTAACAATTTTAGATATAGAACATACGTAATCAAAGTTGAAGTGGACCGATATGTGAATAAAATAGAACAATAAAATACAGGGTGTTCCATTTGAAAAATTTTAGAAAATCAAATTTAAACTTTCTAAAAATGATCGTATTATAAAAAATGCCCTGTATAAAATATTGATATTAGTTAATATAGGAGCCTTTGTCTAACATTTGCCTATAACTCCGTATAATTATTTTGTTCTAAGTATTAGTACCTGAAAATTAATACAACTTCTTCGAGGTCATGTTTTTTCCAAATTTCTAAGAATTTTCTACATAACTTGGCAACCCCGCACTAAAATGATAAACTGTTTATATTGCTATATACAGAATTTTCTCGGAAATCCATATGTTTAAAAATGTACAGGGTGTTCCATTAAAAAAATGTAATATTTGGCGTGTCCCGTTTTTACTCATTGCCCTGTATGTTTCAAATTAACTTTGTAGTTTAGGTTTCTTGATTCTGTACAACTTTTATACAAACTTTTTTTCTGTATTATGAGTAACAAAGGAGTTATTTTACTTTCTCACACTAATGGCCCACCCTGAATATGAACATTCAGTTATTTTATAACATCAAGTACCTATGTTTTTATGGCATTGTATCAATAAAAAATCCACATAAGAGGCTCAGACATAACTTGTATACAAAACAGTGTCGAACTTTATACTAGAACAAAATGTCATAAAATATATATTTCATTAAAATGACATTTAACTAAAACGTATCTCTTTTTTTGTTAATTTCATTCAAGTATGATACTCTTACGTAGTTATGTTAGTATGTTAAATGCGTTTTTTTATCATATTATATTAGTCATGAAATTAGGATTTGTGGCTGAATCTTTATTATAAAAATTATTTTCCAGCGAATAATCTTTAAATTTGTTACAAGAATTTAGACTGTGATTCAAGGAAAATTTAATGCTTAAATCTTACATAGTTACTTTGTTAACAACAATAAATATGTTTTTCTTACATCGTGTTAAATATCAAATTGGGATACGTGGCAGTAACTATTTTATCAAAATTATTTCTGCGAAAAATATTTACAAGAAAGTGGTCCTGTTATTTATAGGTACTGAAGTAACTCTTGAAGTGGTTCAGATTTATCCAATCGTAGGTGTAATAAGCTTTTCGCACAAAAGCAATTAAAAATAAAGAAACTTTAATCTTTGTTCGGAATGGTGCTATAAGAAAACCAATAGTGCTATAAGTTGATAACATGTTTTTTGGTAGCCGTTTTTAATTAGCATTATTAATTTTATTTGTTAATTTTATTCCCAAAATATTTTGGGGTCTTATACGTGTGTTGTTAAAGAAAAATTTCTCCAAATGTCAGTCAAACGTACAGACCGACACAAATAAGTTTACATCTGAGATAGTACCGCCCACAAACACCCACTGGATACTGCAAGAGAAACACACTCCAAATAACCGATATTCCAAAAAAAACGCAAACTTATTTCTGTCGGCTTTATAAAGATTTCTTTTTTAAATCTATGATCTACGTACTATAGTATATCCTGAGATATTAATGAACTTTATATAACCTTTTTTATGATAAGCATTTTAACGAGTAGAATTTTCAGTTTGTAATACCTATTTGGTTAACGGGCAACTTCATTTCACTTGGAAAATTATTTTATGATAAAGTTTGTTTAAGGTATTTTTGATGTTCCTCTATAAGGACAGTACATTTACATTTTCTTAAACCTCCCATCCATCCCAAACCTTCTATAGGTACAATGTTTGGAGATTTTCGATCTCGGGTTTTGAGATTAAGTGAAATGAAAAGTTAAAAAGAAGAAATATAAATATAGGAATGAATTGATCACTTATGTAGTCCTACTTGCATAAAGAATCTTCCAAAAGACCTTAAAAATAACACAGTGTTAAGAAAACAATATACAAATCTAAATTGCTTTATTTAAAATTGCTTCTGTTCAAAGTAATATGTTCTCACTTTGACGATATTGAAAACATTCTTTAAAGTAATGCCTTATTTATTCATTTTTGTTGGTTCCGCAGTTACAAACATGTATCCTTTAATTTCGACTTTATATATTTGGTAGAGTTATTTTGGTCTCAAGATTTTGTGGTAGGATGTGCGCTTGTGCAAAATCATAGTCACCAATAGGTCAACTTTCCTTTTAATTGTGTTATCCACTTAATTTTGCAGAATGATTGTTCAAAGCTACCATATGGATTAATCCTTTTCAGTAACTGTTCAAAGCTAATGTGATTTTCTCAATTTCATATTGGATTAAAATCACTTACCAGTCTTCTTTTTGGTTTGATAAGAGGTCGATTCTGTCCGTTCATTTTGTAGTACAATCCGCAGGCATTGCAGAGGTAGTGTCCGGTCCCGTCGCGTCTCCAAAGTGGCGTACTAGTCGCTCCACAATTCACACACTCTCTACCCTCTGCAGAACAGAAACAGAAACATATGTTAGTTAAAGTGTCCCCAGATAATCGACATCAGTATTCCCCACAAGTTCTACGACATTAAACATGCAGTGATTAGCGTGCTCGCAGAACAATTTGTCATTCGATAGACAGGAATGAAATCAACCAAATTTATTAAATATTCAAAACTAATTGCCCTCCGAGGTATATCTCCCATAAATATTTAAGAGAAGCATTACTCTAAACACAGATAGTATTGAGGCAAATTATGACTTTTACCTTGGTACAAGTTTTCCATTTCGCCTGAGGCGAAGTTTATCTAAATTTATTCCATCTATTATTAGCCACGACATATATATTATTATTATTAAAATTAATAAAATTAAACTGACATCATAATACCAACTGCACCTGATTCACCGACTATGTTAATAGTAAATTGTTGCATGAACATAATTTAGAAGTAATGGTTGATTTGTTGATCACGCATCGACTGTGTAATTTACGACAATTGTATAAGCTAAGCAGAAACGTCAAAGATTTCTTCTTAATAATTATAACTATCCTTCCACAGATGTTACTTTATGAATTCACAAATAAAAAGAAGGTGCAGGGGTGCAAGCACCAATATGTAAATTGTCCAGGAGAAGCTTTTCTTTGTTTATATCATTCGTTGTCATTTCATTTGACTAAATAAGTATACGAGATAGTGAGTAGCTAAGTAACATTCAGAAATGTTTTCTTATATACAAGCGTATTGATACCACAGCCCCACAAAAAAAATTGAAATTATTTTCTCCGATATCTGACAAGGTGCACTCAATGTTTTTGGGGTTGCTGAATCCGAATCCGGGGTCCGTTTAACCCCATCACGTCAGGGTGAAGGGCATCTGAAGGTCAAATTGCGGAATGACTATTAAAAAATCTGGAAAAATTTATATATATATATATATGTTTTTTCGGGGTCGCTAAATCTGAATCTGGGGTTCTCTTGACCTTGAAGTGTCAGAATCAAGGTCAAATAAAGGTCAAAACCCTAAAATTTGAAGATATGATCATTTTGATCCTGGATTCTTGAAGAGCAGAAAATTTTACGTCCGAATATGTATTGACTTTTTTTTAGAACAGACCTTTGTAGGTCACGTGATGGTCATCCAAAATCAAATCCATTTTCCAGTTTTTGGCTGTAAATTGAGATCTTGGGTCTTTGATGAGTTGATATTTTTCGGGTCGTTGATCACGATTCTGGTATTCATTTGAGCCAATCACGTCGTAATATAACGATATAATATTTTCTTACTCCGGATTCTGTAAGAGTGAAAAATTTCATCCGTGTGTTTGCATCCAGGGCACCTCCCCGTGGTGACGGCGGGCAACGGAGTTGTCCCGCTATCCGGCAAAGTCCCTGGAACAGGACGCGTATGCCGTCATGGCAAACACAACGGAGAAATTTACGATGCAGGGGGATGGAACCCCAGTATCGGCGGCTGGTCAGGGTGGGAAAGCGGGCCCGCAGGCGTCGTCATCCAGTGACCGCGGCTCTGTTGAGGTGGCTACCTTGGCCTCACCAGAGTATAAAGCTACAAGTAGTAGAACCCATAGACATGAGCATGACAACCCAAAAACCCCATATCATTTCTGTTATGTTTGTGGTAAATACGTAGTCAGATATAAAATTTTCTGCTCTTTCGGAATCCGGGGTCAAAAATATCATATCATCAAATTTTAGGGTTTTGACATTTATTTGACCTTGATTATCACACTTCAATGTCAAGAGATTCAGATTTAGCGACCCCGAAAACATATATATAAATTTTTCCAGATTTTTTAATAGTCATTCCGCAATTTGACCTTCAGATGCCCTTGACCCTGACGTGATGGGGATAAACGGACCCCGGATTCGGATTCAGCAACCCCAAAAACATAAAGTGCACCTCCTCAGATATCGGAGAAAATAAGTTCAATTGTTTTTGTGGGGCCTTGTACTTTTTACGAATATAATATTTAAGATAAATAAATGATTAGAACAAATACCAAACACAAAAACGGACACATACGTGGTCTAAGAATGGAATAACATATAACATGTGACGTGTAACTTATTCCGTTCTTATACCCGTCTATACCAGAAGATAAGTGATCTTATAATTTTGTTTCTATTAAACCCGCAGATTCGAATCTACAGACGAAAATAGTACATTTTTTAAACTTATATCTTGCAGCAATGTCTTCAATTTAGGTCCTAAATATGCTTACTAGTCTTTTATATTTTGAGTACTAGTTTTCAGTTTTATTTTATTTATTAATAGTTTTTATTAATTCATTAAATGTAGTCAACGTTTTGGAAAATCATATTACATTTGTACAAAAATAAACTAAGAACTAGTAATTTTGTAAACAAATTTATAATTTAATCAAATCACGGCAATTGAAAATATTAACCCTAGCTGCTTTATAGACAATGAAAAAGCTGATGATTTATTAGAAAGAAATCTGAAACAGTTTTCTTAGGACTATACCGGTTTTTGATTTGCTTAAAGTAACACTAAACATGCTTTAAAGATATGAATGACAGGAAAACATTGTGAATACCCCTGTCTGAAGGCGAGGACAAGTTCGTGAGATGGAAATGTAACAGTCACTCAGCAAAAAATATAAAAGAATTGAAACAAATGGAAAAACAGATAAATTTGCAAAAAAATGGTCTAAAATAGTTTCCCTTGTGAAAAGGGACAAGCGAAATATTGAGTATGACTAAAATCAGAAAATTTGCAGGACTCTTAACGGCAAACTATCAATTGAAGAATCATCTTTACAATTTGAAATTGTGAATCTTGACTGAGTATGTCGGTTTCGGATTCCAGAGAGAATTAAAGAAAATATCGACAAGCAAACTTTGATCTTTATTAATATAAACAAACAAATAATAAAGTACGAGTGCAATAAATCTAAATTGGGGGACTCTTAGAAATCGATTTAAAGAACATGAAATAGAAGAAGATATTTAGCTAATTACTTTGATTTCTAACTACAATCAATACAATAAAATATTTTGTCGATTAGCCCAATCTTAAGATCTTGTTTGTTTTGTTTCGTTATAGCAGCCTCTGCTTTAACTTGGATCTGGACATAAATAATAGATAATGAATAATGCAGAATGACATGAATTGACAATATAAAATTAATTTTTATAATAATGAATGATATTGTATCAATACCATGAACTGATTAGCAAAAATATATTTACTGATAAACAATGATAATCTCAATTAGATATTATGTATCTCTCTCTGTTTTCTGATATCAATCTCGCTAACCTTAATTGTAGATCAGCAAAAACATCACCGCAAAATCTACATCTTTTTGTGAAGGTATATATATATATATATAGGTCTTATAAAATAAAATGTAGCACAAAAATCAAATCAAATTCATGTATGCTACTACATACCACATGTAAACATACTTGGTACTACTATTTTTTTGGTATTATATAATTTGAAACTACATATAAAAAATTGCAGTCATTTTTAACATGTTCCTAATTTTGGTAATTTTGAATTTAACTGTATAGTGCATTTAGAGCATATAGGCATCTATAATACTTACGATTTATATTCAGAAACTGTTTTATAACTATCCAGTTATATCTAGTGCAAAAACTTTTAACCTCATCTTAGCAAAAAATTGCACATTTAAACGTTAACGAACGACTTGTTCATCGACTAAAGCCAATTTTCTTCAGACATTAATTTGCCTCGGAGAGACAGAAGCAAAATGTAAATGTGGTTAATTTTCTATTGTTTATTCATTCCTTGCTGGAGGTAGAGGCAAGCTCGCTTCCTCCGTTTGCCTTTTAAATCACTTTGTCGCACTCGCTCGTTCAATAACTAAGAAGTAAAGCCTACAATCGTGTGTGGTCTACATTTTAACAGGCATTATACGTAATTAAATTCGTTAATTTTCCAAGCAGAAGGCTACTTAGTTGCGTTAAGTTGTTCTGTTGGAGGAGAATGACATTAATCCAGCTAGACCAGACCCGATTGTTGCAAAGTAAAAGCCACAATCATGCAATAAGTCGAAAAAGTATTAATTTGACATGCATATAACATTCACCATTGGGTACTCCGTGTGTCCGCGGTATTCAGACAAAGTTGTAGCATGATTTTACAGTTCGGAGTTTGCTGTCGTCGACAACTGTTTTTTCTTTAGACTTTGTTTTGGTTCCCATGTACCCACAACAAGGAACATGGCCATATACAAACAAATCGTAGCCATTCCATAATCAAACAATAAAAAATTATTGTTTGTTAACACAAGGACGCCTTTTTGTAATCAATCCGCGCCCTACCAAGTTGTCATTCTTTTAAAGAATGCTCGACTGGGACTTTAAGATATCACATGTAAAACATTTTTTTTTTTTAGAGTAAACATTACTATACAAAAATGAACCATGGACTGCAAACATTAGCTTTCATTTTTTCCTTATCGGGCTGAATTTTTTCTCTAGATAAAAGGCTTTAGATCTAATTGTTATATCGGATATACCTACAGTTTATTAGATTGCTTCTATTTTTACAAATATTTCACTTTACATTTATTGATTTTCTTATCTACTTACAACATAAATTTCTTTTTTCATTGGAATATAAATATTATATGCACCTACATTAAAAAAATGAGCCTAAATTGATTTTTAATACGGTCGAGTTGTTGAGTAAAAGATACAGTTTCCTACATGCCTTCGACTCAATATGTCTTGACTCTAAATCTGTAAGTACAAACGAATTAGGTGTTTCAAATAAAATTAGATATTTTGTTACTGCATAGAATTGTATTTTCATCCTAAAAATTCGTCACTGTTAAAAAGAGACTGAAGAAATATACAATACAAGTAATTGGCTTAATAAATTTCTTCACTGTTGGTATTTCTCGAGCTTGATTTTCAAGATAAAATCAGCTGTCAAATCATATATTAAATATCTTCATGCATGTTACCTCCAGCTAGAGCTAGTTTCGTGATATTTTAAGTACCTACCATCGCCGCTACTACAAGTAAAAGCCGACCTGTGTTATATCAACTTTTCGCTATAGAATCGATTTGGTACTTTTTAAATTAATTTTTTAGTTACACAAACTCATATTTTATTAAAACGAGAATAGCAGTTGGCTCTGATTCAGAAAAATAGAGAATAATACTTGGTTTCTGCTTTCCAATGATATTTAATATACCACAGTTATTTAAATAAATATGGGAAATGTGTGTGTGTCTTATGTATATTTAAATAAGTAAAAAAAAACAGTGATGTATTTGAAGGTATAAAAAAATAGCCCTTAGCACTGTTGATTCCCAATTTTTTCTCTTAACTAGTCAGTCAAGCCCTTCCTGCTTTAAATAAGTAAATTTCCAATATTAAATAGAAATAATTAACTTTCATCTAGGTCGCAAATTAACAATTTACGTATTTAATTAAAAGTTTTGTTGTGTGTCAAAGCAATTTACAACCACTGAATATTTTCTTGCAACTGAAGAGCATTTGTTCTCTATCTTTCTAGATAATAGTCAAGTAGGTACAATTCTCTTTAAAATAATTTAAGTTTGCGGTTGGGTTCCGTAACCAAGAAATTTACTTAAAAAAGCCAGTATCATAAATATACTCTACAAACTCAGTGAGAGCAGTTTTTATAACTTTTACTCGAAAACAAATACATTTGATTTAACAGTTGATTTGACAGTTGAATTTGCCTTGAAAATTAAGCTATCTATATGTCACAACTTTTTCTTTCTACCTTTAGTAGTTTCTGTACATTAATAATGTGAAACTGAAGTTTAATATGTGTCAATAATTAGACAAGTTTACAAGCTTTAAGGGTCAATTAATTGAGTTCTTTTAAACCAAAAACTTATATAAATACCGAGTAAATACCTAATATGTGTCATATGTGTGTGAAATTCATAGTTTTCGGGATACAAGGATTTAAAATATAAAAGAGTTACCTTTTATAAAATGTCGAATGCTTTTGAAACAGAATGTTGAAATTTATGCTAGTGAATAATGACTTATCTAATAAAAGATAATAATCTACTGAACTCGAATATCAATATCTTTCATTTTATTCGAAAAACGGATTTTCGATTTATTACTTATTTTGACTATCAATGTTACCAAGCACTTCATTAAGCAACGTAATCATAAAAAATCCGAAAAAACAATTGCCGCAATTTTTTCGCGCCATACACCCTGCTATCTTTAACAAATTGCGAAATTTCTACGGCACTGGTTTTTTCGAATTTATCATGATTAATTTGTCTGCAAATTTATTTTTTAACTAAAGGTTCGTAATATATGAACTTTTTTTAGAAACCAGTTCTAGACTCATTTTACATTTCGTAAAGTATTTGATAACGTTAAATGTTAAAAATAATAATAATAAATCGAAAATGGTTAGTACCTATTTGGAAACACCGCACGAGGATTACAAGTGTCGAATTTTCAAAATATCCAATAACGTCGAATTTCTGAGGTATTCAGTGAGAGCGACTTCTGATATTTCTGCAACTAGTAGGAGTATTTATATACGAATTCAGTAAATTTTTACTTTAATTAGATAAATTATTAGCCCAAGTTTCATTAGTGTGCATTAAACATCTTTAGAAATATTTTCGAAATGATCTTTTTTAAATTTCAGCACCATCTCGAAAACCATAGATTTTTGCACACTAAAAAAAGTATTATCTTAATTTATATTTATATAGCTCTATAAATTAAAATGTATAATCCTTGCTTTTTCTTTTACCTTGATAGAATAAGCTAAGCTAAGCTTATGGTTATTGTATTTCTATTCCTACCATTTTTACACGATCTGGAAAAACTACAGCCGTGTAAAAATATCCTTTAATACCATGAATTTAGATCCCGTCCCATGAATATATTGTCAACAAATTGGTTCCTGCATTCGTAACGCTTCACTAAATACAAAAATAATTTAAAATTAGTTCGGCCAGGTGCTGCCACAATAAGTAGCTAATTCTTGGACAAATATCCGCAACATTGTCCCTTAATCCGCTTACGGTTCCTTTTCATAAAACCCAAAAAATAAACCAAACCAGAATTGCATATAGGGATTTACGGATTCTGAGGTAAAGTGGTTACTATTCTGCTTTTAAGTGGTTCCTTGACGTGATCTCCAACTTTAAAGGAAAAGGTGCACCACACGAGGGACCGTGTAAAGTTTAATTTAATGAAACCGTTCGAGTTTGTGGTTTAAATATGCTTATAAAGTAGTCCAATGCTCTGTGAAATTGATCGGTTTTGCTACTTAACTGTGGCTAGGGCGGCAGCGCAGGCAACTATAAAAATCGATTGCTTGTATCCTAACTTGTATTTGCGTTTGGTTAATCTGCTTGGGGAAGCGGAAGGTTTGAAGTGAATTTACGCTGCATTCCACTCGAATACGTTCATATTGCCAGATACAATTTGACTATAACATTATTATATATGTGTTTAGTGTTTATCTAATTACTTTAAAATGAAAATATTCACTACAAAAAAAAACGTCAATTACGCTTTCAGTTTCAATTGCCAAGATTATAGATTTTGATATGATTTTAATGTGAACAGTACATAGACACGAATTTTTTAATGGGGCGCAATGAAAATTGTCTAAATTTAACAGAAGGTATAGCATAGTCTTTATCATAAATGTGCAAGCGTGCATAAAATCAATAAACAAATACAATGTTTTTACCTAAGACGATTTTTAAGGGCTCTACGATTCCTCAAAGTTTGGAGGTTAAACACAGTTACTAAAAATTAATTATTGAAGATTCTAGACATCAAAATTGGTACATTGCAGTTTCCTCATAGCAATTACTTACAAGTAAAATTTAAACAAAAACTTGAATTGCCACTAAAAAATTATTTGATATCACAGATTTTTTTTACAAATTTGGATCTATCCAACTGGCTGCCTTTAAATCAAATAAAAATAGATTATACGGATGTACCTATGCTGATAATAATATCCCTAGTGGTTTTTTTAACAGTAAGTTTTGTAAAAAAGAGACGCAAAATTTTTGTTCATTCTTCTAGTAGTACTCACTAGTAAAATTAAAAAAAAAAAAATCAACAAAAAAGTTATTTGGTATCTCGGAAAATCTTTTTTTCTGATTTAGACCTATCCGACTAGCTGTTTTCTTAAAAAAAATATATTTAGGTACAGATATTCACTTATACGCTGCTATGCCTTAATATTGTCATGGTTTAGCAATATAGTTTCATAAGAAATAGTTAAGGCGGGCATTACACAGGGTTGGGCAAATGTGTCGGAACACCTGTGTACATGGTGAACCATAAGTTTGATTAAAAAATACCTAACAAAAGTTTTTGTAGTATTTTTATTCTTTTCAATGACGTACTTTAATTTTCAACATCTACTTTAGTTTCTGAGATACGGCGTTGTCGGCGGTTTTTTAAATGGACCGTTCTGTTTATTTTAACATTTCTAAAAAGAGAGAGTTTCACCGATTACAATGATATAGGATTTGATGGATCTGTGATTTAATGTTTTTTAAATGTTGAATAAAACAATAAAATAAACAGTAAAAATTGTATTTAATGAAATTTGTTATTGCAAAATATGGAGCACTTCAATATTAAAAAAAGATTCATAATTAATGTTCAAACTGGTGACCTTTGGCAGCCTGGCAATATCTTAATCTATCAACGAAGACTCTTAAGGAATTTTGAATGGCATGCTGTGATATTTCTTGAACGAGCATCCTAATTAGATCTTCCAACTCTTCTAAGGACTGAGGTTTATTCTTGTAGACGACATATTTTAAATGACCCCAAAGAAATAGTCTAACGGACTTAAATCTAGCGATCGTGGTGACCATTCAATATATCCCCTTCGCCCTATCGGTCTCTGTGGAAATACATTATTTAGGTACTAACGCACATCAACTCCATAATTAGGCGGAGCTCCATTTTGTTGGTACCAAATGTCATTTAAGAGTAGTTCAGGATTTGCCTTGGCTTGGAAGTAAACGAATCAATGCTGGAACATTATGCTCGCGCAAAAGGTGTAAGTAACGATTGGGCCGATGATGTGTTCTCTGATTATGCCCATTCATACAATTAATTCATTCATATTCATATTGAGTGTAATTTTCTTCTATCCAATGTGGAATTTGATCACTTCAGTAACGACAGTTATATCGATTTACAAAGATCCACCAAATCCCATATCATTGTAATCGGTGAAAATCTGTCTTTCTAAATATGTTAAAATAAACAGAGCGGTTCATTTAAAAAAAACTGCCGACAACGCCGTATCTCTAAAAATAAAGTAGATGCCTAAAATTAAAGTAGGTCATTGAAAAGAATAAAAATACTACAAAAACTTTTGTTAAAGAATTTCTTAAATCAAATTTATGGTTCAACCTATACACAGGTGTTCCGACATATTTGCTCAACCCTGTATAGACAAGAAATTGGAAAAAATGTTGAAATACAAGCATTCCTATAATTTTTCGCAGTGAAAGATCACGAGACTAATGTTTTTTTTTCTTGTGTTGTATGTAACGGCAGTTTGTAAAAATGGAGAAAACTTGTATAACTAGTCCAGTGAAAAGGTATGGTTTCCATCTTGCATAGACTTTCCCTCGTCAAAAGACTGCTATACATTCCCTTAAAATTACACATAAAAATGTTACCCTTAATAATTGACACCATTTAAACCTCTCATAATTTCGACGCCACTTGTTAATTTTTTTGCAAATTTTCCTATTGGTAGCTACCAGTACCAATTTTGAAATCTGTATTTCTAGTTGTTAAGTAATTGACAAACAACGTTCTGCTTTAAAGGATAGTGAAGCCCTTGCAAATCGTTTTAAAAGAAAATCATTATTCTTTATTTGTTTTAACAGGAATTTAAAAATGAAAAGACGGGTAAACTGTTTGATTGAAAAAATAAATAAATAATTTTAAAATTGAAAAAATGAAACAAAATTCATGAAAACAGCTGTATTTTAGACACGAAGCACTTAGGTATTTGATGAAAATAGTTTCTAAATATTTTATCTAATTTCCGAGATATTGTGCAACAAATTATTTAAAGATATGAATTTAAAAAAGTACAAAAACAGCGCGTTTTGTTTTGTATTTAGATACTTTTTGTTTGGTCGCAAAGAGTAATTATGTTTTTCATTTTATAAAATATGATGTAGTAAAATCTGAACCAAAGGAAATTTAGTTTTTTTCCAAAATACAAAAAAGCATTTAAACCGCGTAGTATAATTTTTCAATGTTTATAATTTTTTATTTTATTCTTCCTAGTTCTTATTATTTCTATTCATCTTTATAATTATTTTAGCCCAGCAGAACTATTAAAACGAGAAAGAGAACTAACTGTACGTCTGACGTATGAAATATTTGATGCTTATTCATATATAAGTTTTTTCCTTGAAATATATAAAATCCTTTTTACACAGTTAAAGCTTAGTTATTATATCTCCATTATCAGAACGAGAATTTGTATCTGTAGCCAACATGATTTATTTAACTCATATGTGTTATGTCATCATATCTATAGAAGCTATCAGTAATTTAATGGCGATTTTGGTACTGTTACTGAATCACTAGATGATAGATAAAGCTGTAAATCCCCATAAGCATTCCTCTAAATAAAAATTTAGTCACTTCGACAATCTTTTCCACTCATCGACAGTTATAAGCGGGTCAGAAACAAAAGATACTTGTCCTTTTCGCTAAGCATACCTTAAACTGGCAGAACTGTTGTTTGTGCATCTGATGCGAGTATAGCACTTCAATTAGGATTAAAAATTCTCGACAACGTAAAAGTATGCGGGTACAAACAACAATAGACGATCTGCTACGACATCGCTAATTAGCATCATGGCACCCCTTGATCAACGGTTCCCACGCAGTATTCCCGCGAAGGTCAGCAATGGAAACAAAAGAAGCTATTTCAACCTCATTACGCAGTCACTTTTAGTTTCGTTGCAATTTTTAATTAACTTGCTTCACGCATCGTCATAATAAAATGGCGGATACTGTGCAACTCGTTAATTGTTGACCAGAACGGATGTTACCAACAGACCAGAAGAAAAAGAAGTTGCGTCACTGCTGTGCAACACGCAGAAAATTGTGTGGTATCAGCCCAAAAATCTTGTGGCTCACAAAAATGCGAGTGCGTGAAAACACCCACAAAAAATTTCTCTCGTGTTCAAAAAAGCGCTTGCGAACAGAATTCCATTTGCAATAAAAAAAAAAACTAAAAGTCAAGTTAAACCAAGAAAACTAAGAATGTTAATATAAACAGTACAAGTTAGTAACTATAATATTCAGTGTAGTAATAATAATTTCTAAATATATTTAACTATATATATTTTAACAACGTTATTTTAAGGTCTTCACTAATTTACTTTTACAGTGAAATGTTTATTAAACAAATTATTTCTACTTCTAAAATAGTGATTTCAATACTACTTTCGTTAAAGCTAATACATCCCATGAATTTTAAGATTTACATCATTTATTTTTTTACCGGATCTAAAAATGATTTGACAAATATAAATGTGTCCCAAAATTCACGCAAGAAGTAATTTTGTTAGAAAATGTGTAAATTTTTTATTGATTCATGAAGTATAAAGTATAGCACTGTGTTGTCCACATTTTTATTTACAGTTTGCATAAATGCGACTGAATTTTGTTGATATAGCGCTCAATTTCCTTCTTCAAGGCGTGGGTGGTCATAAACTTGTCGGCGTAAACCTTAGACTTCAAAAAACCTCAAAGAAAAAAGCCAACGGCGTCAAATCGCAACATCTGGGTGGCCAATTCTGATCACAAAACGGGAAATTACACGATCAGAAAATGACTCATGCAGTAATTGAATTGTTTCTTGGGCTATATGGCATGTGACACCGTCTTGTTGAAACCACATGTCGTCTACTTCCATATTTTGCAATTTAGGCACAAAAACTGGATTATCATGTCGCGATAGCTAGCACCATTAAGTGTTATTGCCTGACCAGCTACATTTTCGAAAAAGAATGGTCCGATGATATCTCCAGCCCAAAATCTGCACCAAACAGGAACACGTTGTGAAGACATTTATTTCTCAACAATCACTCTAGATTTTCTGAAACCCAAATGCGACAATTTTGTCGATTAACAAAGCCATCAAAATGAAAATGAACCTCATCGTTGAAGATGATTTTGTTCTGAAAATCAGCATCCACTTGTTTTTCCATAATCCATTCAACGAACTCTCTTTGCTCTGCGTGGTCAGTAGGAATCAGTTCTTCAGACAATTGAACTGTGTAAGCTTGAAGATACAAATTTTTCATGAGAATACGCCATAGCCTACTTCTCGAATTGTCCATTTCCTGACCACGGTCACGAATTGATGTTCCTGGACTCTCAACAACACTCTCACGAACTGCTTCGATGTTTCGTGTTGAACTTGTTGAAGGACGATCAGAATGTTTAAGATTACTAATTTATCCAGTCTCCCTGAATTTTTCAATCAATCTCTTTACTGTTGATGAAGTTAAATTACTATTCCGACCACATTTTATACGAATATTGTAACCTAAACCTCCATCACAGCGCTCAATTTTTAATAACCTTGAACTGTCAGCTGTCACGTTGTGTTTTTTTTTCGTTGGCAACACTTTACCGCACAAATGCGCAAAATTCAAATATTGCGTGAATTTTGAGACACCCGATATTTATAACACAATATTAGCACAACGTTAACTTAAATAATAAAAAAAACAGAGCAAAGAACGTAGTTAAAAACATTTATTTTAAGCAAAATGAAAAATTAAACCAAAACCTTAAAAATGTAAGTAATAATACAACTACAAAACCGTTAATGTTTTGTCATGAATTAGATTTTTATAAAGTTCAAGCATGATGCAATTTCGTGAATTTTGCTAATCGTGTTGGCAATATACTTTTGACCTGCATTTGGTTCAAATTTCAAACGCAGTTTTTGTTTCTTGTCA
Source organism: Anoplophora glabripennis (assembly GCF_000390285.2). Classification (NCBI taxonomy): domain Eukaryota; kingdom Metazoa; phylum Arthropoda; class Insecta; order Coleoptera; family Cerambycidae; genus Anoplophora; species Anoplophora glabripennis. The sequence continues at coordinate 363,556 of NW_019416553.1, forward strand.
TCTTATTTTGATAATACTATAATAATAAATTTTTTTCTCTCTTAAAGTAATTTTAAAAACGCTGATTTTATCAAGATGTCTATTTTTAGAACATATTTTCTCAACGAAGCAATAAATTGAAGGTTCAACATACTAAATCATCTCTTTAACGAAATAACGTAAATGTCTGGAAAAATAACATTAAACTTATACTAGATGTGGCAGAAAACAACGTACTTGCGTCATAGGAATGAATTTTTGTACCAATATACTTAATACGGTATTGCAATGATACTAAATATAAATTAAAACATAACACACAATCTAATCCCAGAGTTAGAATGGATTTTGCGTTGATAATCCACGAGATAGCGATTTTCTAAGATTAATAGTCAATTTAATTTATTTATTAATGGTTTTGAATAACCTATTACATAATTATACTCTATTATGTTGTTCAACTATATTAACATTTGTAAATGAATTATTCATTCTACACTGAATATTAATATTAGTTCGAACCAAAACAAGAAGAAAGATTTACAGTAAACAAAAGCACCAAAACAAAAATTAAAACAAATTAGGTAAATAAATAAAGAATAAAAAGAAATTAATATAATCGTGATCGTGATTTTGTTGAGCAGCATGTCGGTAACTTGTATACAAAAAGAATGTCAACATAAAAATTAGCAACAAAATAATTGCCGCTATTTAGAAATTTTTAGCAAAATTTTCTGTTTTAACGAAACTGTGCCAAAGGCATCCTTTTTCCTGTTTAAGCGATCAATTGAAAATCAATATGAAATTTAAAAACATTGCTGATTAGGTGTGATGAAAAAGAAAACAGAAGTGATAGGAAGGAGACATTAAATAAGATAAGGAATGGTTTAATAATGTTGTTATGTAAAAGACATTATAGAAATTGTTTGTGTCCACTTTTTCCACCTCACTTCGCAATACGCTACTTATCGACAGACTTGCGAATGTCAAATGGCCCTTACAAAAAAGTCTTTTGATGTGGATTATAACCAAATTTCCTGAGCTACCGTTCAAATGTAAACTTCCAGCCTTACAAACGATATATCAAACTGTAGACGATCTTTAGTACCAGAAAGTAAAAAAATGTATTTAGGTCGAAAGTTACGCTGATCTTTTGAGACATCATTGGAACTATATTGAGTACCTACACTTCAAGAAAAATGCAAAAATGTAAGTAGTACCGAAAAGAACGACATGGTAGTGAAAAATTTATAATTAAAATGCCTGAAAATTCACTCAAACTGAATATACAGGGTCGGAAAGTCCCGATGGTTCATCGGCCGTTACGTGAGAGCGATAAAGTAAGTCATAGAAATCCGTGCGATAGAGAAAGATGGCTATAATGAAGGCGTCTCATAGTCACCGCCCATTTCGCCCTTCCACAAATAAGAAGTGGATCTTATTTGTGGAAGGGCGAAATGGGCGGTAACTATTAGACTTTCTTTATCGGTCTCACGTAACGGCCGATGAACCATGGAGACTTTCCGACCCTGTATAGGTATTTTTGCTTTACTGTAACATCGGTTCCATATTTATGCTTATACATTAAATACACTACTTCCCCAAAAATCTGCAAAACAATATGAAACAGCTTATGATGATCTCAAAAAGTTGTGTACTGAAAAGAAAATTAAGAAAACATATGAAAATATGTTACTAGCTTATTGCATACAAGGTTGAAAAAATAACATTGCAATTTAAAGAAAATATTGATATAAACTCCCCTACTTGAAAAGTGTATCAAATTGAATATAGAGTCCAATGAAGATTTTTACGAAAGTAGAGGTGGAAACATTTATTCAGGAAGCCCTTGGTGAACAATTTCTTTTAATGGTATTTCACGGTACGCTATATGAGAACGTACAGTTTCTATAATTATGATGTTCTTTTCTGGTGGTTATTTTATGTTAACAATGGGTATTCACGGGGCTTGTGCAGAACACTAAATAGTATAAGATACAGAAGATAAAGGTTATCAATAAAATTCCTGACAGTAAACATTTGAAATGGTGCAAAATTGGTTATACATATATGTAGCTGCTGCATTTTTATGAGAGCATCACAAATTTGTGGATATGTACAAGTGTGCTATGACTAAAAAAAAAAAAACACAAACAATTTCTTAAGCACTGTTGTATGATTATTACTAATATACATCTGTTATTTAATAACTGTCTCATATTTCACCAGCTACTTTAACTTGATTGGATGTGGGATCAAACAGAATGGAGTTTGGCTGTCACTGAAGGAATTATGATTCTAAGAAACTAAAATGACAAAAGTGATTATTGCGGATTGCTTAACTTATTTGCTTACTTGGCCTAGACGCGATACATAAAGTTATGTTTTATTTTGACATCCTTTTGGAATTGTTACCTAGATGATGGGAAACCTTCACCGTTAAGCGTCACTCTTTCTTACCGGCGCTGGTTCTAGACTTGTTTCGAGGTTTATTTGGAGATTGCGCGCCCTGTCCGGCGGCTAGGTGTTGCTTGTTAGGGGACGAGTACCCGGCCCCGTGAATACCGTGGGCATACGCAGCCCCGTACGAGCCTTCAAAGTTACCATTAAACATGCCGGAGGAGCCCCCTTCATATTCACTACCTTCGCGCTGCTTGTTGCTGGAACTCGAACCAACTCCGGACGGTTTCACGTCCAGGGCGCAGCTCTGCGGGTTCTCGTGCATGAACGCACCCATGGCGGCGGCCACCGCACTTTGGTACTCCGCGCCCGCCGAAGGCGCCACGGAGTCGGGGGTGCTATCCTTGGGAGGCGTTGGGGGAAAGGAGAAGATGTTGTGGGGCTGAGCGGGCGCCGAGCTTGGAGACTGTGACTTATCCGGATCACCGCTGCCGAAGGGGACCCACGGGCCGGAGTGGCCCAGGGGCTTGGCGCCATCGGACAACCAAGGAGGCAGAGGCGCGTGGAAGTGCGGCCTGCATACTTGAGCGGAGGACATTCTTGACGCTGAAAAAGAAAAAGGTTGTAGTAGCAAATGCAAGTAGGGATATTAAAGATAGGTGCAAATACAGGAAATATTTAGGAGAGTAGAGCGCATGACCGCATTTCTTAAAACATCTCATACTCCTTGTAGATAATACATTTATTATTTTTTTCTATACTTAATTATTCTAATATATAAATAAAAATAATTTATATAGAAGATATGAATATACGCACAGTTGTCCCATACTTTTCAATTAAAAATACGTAGTGAAGCGCACTATCATTAATTTTATTTAGAATACGAGTAGCTTGACAATGTTATAAATAGGGATGGAATTACATTTAACGTATCTATAAATAAAATACATAATATATTCACGGAAATACCAAAATCGAAATTATTATAAATAATACGATTTTGATTGGAAATTGTAGTAAATTGAACTTTCGTCACGTACACTGCCGGCCCTTTGAAAGTGGGCGATTTATTTTTCTAATGTGATGTGGTCTACTTTTATTATTATGACGTTTTTATATGTCAGTGTTATTAGGTATTTGCTTGGTAATTCAAGATGCAGCGTTTAACGGAACCAGAGAAAGTAAGAGTTTTAACTTTACTTCAGAATGGTTGGTCATTGCGGATAATCTGCATGTATGCAAGAACAGCATATTTAAACTCAAAGAAAAATAGAATGCTCACTAGAACAAGTATGATAGACACATTAAATTTGATATAATGCATTATATCTGTCATCGGCTGTCATTAATGACAGCCGATTTGAACCTCACATTTTCAAGTCAGCTTCACAAAGGCCAATTATAGACAGTTTGCTTATAAGAGTCGTCCACTTTTAAAGGGCCGGCACTGTACCTACTTTTTAGAATTTTTGGCAATCTATTCACTTTGTCGAGTTCAGGAAACATTTTAGCCAATATTAAATGTATGACGCAAATTTCTTTGCATACTCCTCTATAAAAGAATAAATTTTCGCTACAGAAATTTTGAATGTTCTTATGTTGCCTGTTTTATACAGGGTGTAATTTTCAATGAGGTGTCATATTTATATGGATGTTACCTTTGATCTTCGATCGTTTATTTTCTCAATTCATTCGTAAAAACTCATTCGTTTTTACTTTTTTTTTGTAATTTTCATACTTCGTCTTTAGACAGGGTAGTTAACACTAAACAGCCTGTGCTATCTGCGAGCGGATTCCGATTGAAAGCTACGACACGCATTGTTGTCAAATCTCATCTTTCTTAATTCGCTTACATACTTTTTCATATCACACATAAATTTAACTATGAAGACACGCAAGAACGCCGTACTTGACTAATAGTTAAATTTTACTATAAAATTAAACTCAATAAAACACAATACTAACGCCCTGTTGCCATATTATCAAATGAATTCAGAGGTTATCGGCACTGATATTCATCAACTAAGCGCAGTGCTTTAAAAAATAGTAACAAGTAGTTTTTATTAAAAACATAAAATGATTTTAAAACATATTTCAAATTTATTAGATTAACAAGTTCTATTTATTTATTATGTACAAAAATAAAAAGTATCACTAATTCAATCAATTTGAAACAAAACTTTGTTTTAATTACAATTAAGTAGTAATACTTGCCTATCCGTACATCAATATTAGTTAATATTTAATAACACATGCAGGAAATATTAATTTCTTTTAAATACCTATTGAAAAAAAATTTTAATGTTCGGCACTCCGTCTGCATTGACATCAAAAAAATATAGTAACTTTAAAAATACAGCCACAGTCGTATCAAAGCAATATTTCGATATCTGTCATTCCAATAATTTTATACAGTTGGTTTAAAACGGTAACAACTGGGCAACACTGATACAGTCCGGGCGTTGTCCAGTGACGGCGGATACAAATTTAGGTACAGTTTAAAAAACGAATTATAACTTCACTATCTATTTGATGCAATCTATTATAAAAATAAATAAATAAATGAAAAAATATAAAAATCTTGACCTCAAATGATCATAAAATTATTTAATGTTTTGCCTATTTAACCCATATCTTTACTAACAACAAATACAAGGTGTTTCAGAAAACAAGGGACAACGCTCGGGGAAAATAAATAAATAAATGGAAAAATATAAAAATCTTAGCCTCAAATGATCATAAAATTGTTTACTATTTTGCTTATTTGACCCATAACTTTACTAATAACAAATACAGGGTATTTCAGAAAACATGAGCCAACGCTCGGGAGCAGATTCGTAAGGTAGAAATAAGAGTATTTTTTCATATCAACATGGGTCCGATTTCGCTTTGTTTCTTAGCTACAGGGTGTTAAAGTTTTAAAATATGTTTTTTCCAAAAATCTAGATTTCCACTTGGAATTAAATGAAATTTGGACAGCAAACTATTTACAACCCAGGGATGTTGAACATGAATTACAGGACCGGACTTACTTGCAAGTCTTTGGATTTAATCAAAGAAAAACACCCATAGCTTTCTACCACTACCTCTAGGGATAGGTAAAAGAGCTTGTTTATAAAACTCCTGTCACTTCACGGGAAGATCTTTGGCAGCGTTATCAGACGCATTCGCTTTAATTCGCCGAGACATAGGATTATTTCGACGAGTTAGAAAGACCATCAAAAAACGAATTCGGGGTTGTATTCGAGTTAAAGGTGGACACTTTCAACATTTCCTGTCAAATGTTACATTATGTTTATCGAGTCGAGTTGTTTATGGTAGGTATATTTACAATTCATAATTAATTCCAGATAAATAAATAATTGTTTATTTTCATATTACATTTAAAATACTCAAAACTCGAGGGAAAACGAAAAAATAGTAAGTAAATTTTTTATCAAAATTGAGTTAGAATTTAACCCATGCAATTATAAATTAAATATCTCAACGGAGAACCAATTTTTTCTTTGGTTAAATTCAAGAGCTTGCAAGTAAGTCCGATCCTGTAATCCATGTTCAACATAATAATACCTAGGAATGAGTATTCGATTGTAAATAGTTAATTGTACAAATTTTATTTAATTCCCTCTTGGAAATAGCATATTTTATTTTAAAACTTTGACAACCTGTATCTAAGGAACGAAGCACAATCGGACCCATGTTGATATGAAAAAATAATCTTGTTTTTGGGTTAGGAATCTGCCCCCGAGCGTTGGTCCATGTTATCTGAAACACCCTGTATATCTAATCCATTTCCAGTGGGACATCCTGTGTAACTTAATATAACTTAATCGCAATCTATTCTATCATATGTTCTTACGTAGGATTTTAGGTCAAGTGGCTGAATTTAAAATGATAAAAATATTTTAAATATCAAATAACAGATATACTATTTTAAGGTAGCTACCAATAATTGTAGGTCGTACTCGGAATTTCACAATTTCAATTTAAAAAGAAATTATCGTATTCGCGTTATCGCAGAGGATATTTTTGTCTATCCATATGAAATATTTTAATGCACTTCTAGAAATCATTTAGTAGCAGGAATGAAAGTTTTGTTTATTATTTGATATATAAAAAATCTACGGTAGCAACTTATACAGGGCGTTTCATTATGAATTCAATCTTGCTTAATGGCAGGTTCCTGAAGTAAAAATGTATATAAAAAAAGCATTAATTCAAACATGCCAGTTGAGACAATTTGAATTTAGCAATACTTTGAAAAGCATTTCACTAATTCAATAGAAATATTAACCGTTTTTTAGAGTGGTTCTGAAAAACGCTTGCATCTTGAAAATTATTGAGTTTTTTTGACTCTCAATAATTAGTATACCGCTTTTACTTAAAGTTAATAAAGATTTCATAATTTTTAGTCCGAATTGTCGATGAATAAAGTACAAAGTATATTTGCTCCAACAGTAATTGCGTGTTCTAAGACGTAATCATAATTTCTAAAATTTTCTGCTAAACTAATGAACATTCGAAACATTACCCAAATTAATTGTCGTTTTTTTTTTAATTTGGCAGCCTGTATGATAAAAAAGATTTCATTAAGTCAAGTTTGGTTCAATCGTTCTATGTCTACCAAGGAATCTACTACAATGGTGTGTATTAACACTCGGTACGTATATTAAGAAAAGCTAATTTTGTTGGAGAAATGAAATAAAAGTGTAGGTATATTAAAAATTTATTTCTGAACATATAACCAATTGTCTAAGCAATAAAATTCATAACGAGTTTAAAAAGATTACACAAAACAATGAAGATATAATTGACGTTATTTATTAAAAGAAGAAGAGGATATAAATTTCTTTTTTTTTAGTTAATTATAGATATTCCTTGTATTCTGAAACCACATAACGGAAGTTGTTCAACAAGAATTGTTTTTCCCTTCCATTCCGAATTATTAAAATAGTATTAATACTGTATGAATCACATCATTTTAGAATACCATTAGAGAGCCAGCGGGATATTCCTTATGAATTATTTTCACACGCAGGAGAAGCTTTCTAAAGAGCAATATGTTGTGTTGTACCCTTTCTGGTGGCCATCTGCGGAAGTCCGTTAGAATCCACGCTAATATCTTTGCTATCTCTGATGGGATCGCGAGATAATCTGGCCGCGGCAGCCATTGTGGCCGCCCTTCAATATGGCTGCCGCCAGGTGAGGGGTTAAATGTCTCTCGCCACCCTAAAGCGCCCCACAGACCCTGCGTGTATTTCCCGGCGTAAACTTCATACATTGAAATCAGCAAATGGGAGGGAACAGTCAGTAAAAACGCAGATGTAAAACATGAAACGTGAAAGGCTTCCTACGGTGCGATGCGGGTCGAAATTTCAGCGTGGATGTGGCTTATGGGCAACTTTGCCAATTTAGCTAATTGGACTAGACTAAAGTAAATGTATTCATTCATGTTCTGAACGAAAGAAAATATTAAATACCATGAACTCTCTGTGTCATTACGTGTGCAACTAAATAGAATATAACCAGAGAATATGTTTAGGCATCTTTCGAAAATTTACTTAAATTTCAACTTTAGTATAATCGAGTCGATTTTCTTCTATATTGTTTATAAGTAAAAAATATGTTTATTTGAAAAAATCATAGATACTAAAAAGCGTGTATTTTACATTTTGTAATAAGTTCGGAATAAATGCCCCATTTTCTTTAAAACACATTTGTTATAGAAAAGTTATAACACAATTTATGATATATTTAAAAATTAAACAATTAACTTTTTAAAAAACAAAAAAAACGTTGCACTTGGCCATCTTCCTGTACCCAGATGCCTCACTAGTTGTGGGAAAGATGTTCCTTTTCAAAATAGAATAAATCGAATAGAAGAAAAAATAACATATACATAGATATAAAAAGAAAATTATAACAAGTACTACATATTTCAATTATCATTTAATAATTTGTACAGAAATTACAACTAACTACGTTTTGTGTTACATATTACCAAGAAACTGTATTTAAATTGTTGTATTTAACTTTATTACTTACTTTCTATTTTATTGCACATAATTGTGTTAAGTAAATCCAAATAAAATCCTAAAATTTCATACACAAATTATTACCTTCATAAATTTTATTTAAACAATTATTGCAATAATTAAACTTACAAAAGCAAAACACACATAAGGATAAGAAAATAGTACAATCTTGAAACAAAACACAGAGTATTCAAGTATATTAACGAACGAATTTCTTATGCTTTCACATATCACTAACATTTTACAGATAGAAGGTGCCAATAAATAGGAAAATTTGATGTTGTATGGGTATCTTGACCAGTTCTTGAAGCAAATCGATTTATTGTAGTTTTTTCGTCACTGTCGGGATGAATACCAGTAACAACACTTAACATGCATATGTGACAGAATTAAAGTCATCTAATCTAAAGCCAGTGCTACAAAGAACTCTTACTCAAGGTCAGATATGTCAATATTTTTCTAAAACTTTTTTTATTCCAAAGGTTAATGCAGTTGCCAGACAGAATTTAAAACAAATTACAATGATTAGGTATATCATCTTTGTGTCATCCTTCATGTTTTATCCATCATTGTCATCATAGTTAGTTTCTTTATTCTTGACAATACACCAAATATTAAATAAAATGGGGCTGTCTTATTCTTTTTCTGAATTTTCCTTTTTTCCTCTAAATTTAAAAATTGTTCTTTCTCTCTGTGTTTCAGTTTCTCTTTAGTCCTCTTTCAAAATAATGCATTCCATCTCAAACTTATTTTTTCAACATTGCAGCCACTAGTGAAAGAACGTCAGTGGAAAAGAATAAATGTGAAACATTATTTTCTTATATAGAACCATCATAATACAATAGAACTGCTCACTTATCACAGACTGATTTTAAAAAGACATTCTTGAACGCTTTATAGACGTTTTAACATAACGAAATATATTTTAAAATTGCCTGGCATCTTGGCCTGTATCAAGTGGGTCATCTGTCCCATTATATGGTATCATCTTCTACAGATTTTTAAAAATGTCTAGGTTAATGAAAAGTGCACCAAAACGTAACTTAAGTTTAGATAAGCACGATATGAAATTTGGCTCACATTTGATTAGAACTAAAATTATTAACTAGGTTAAGGTGAGAAATTTTATTATATCTTCGAGTTTCAACATTTACACAATGTTATTATCTGAAATTTAGTTAAAGTTTTGAAAACGTTATAAGGGCACTTATAATAATTATATTATTTAGGTGCTTACTTCCCCAAAATTATAAATTGAACCAGAAATTCATCAATTCAAAGCCTTCAAATTTTTTGAATAAAAGTCTATTTTAATCAAGAATAGATAGTTTCACAAAGTTTTTAAGGTAATACCTAGTTTACAACATTAATAATAATTCTAACCCTCTGATATTTTTTTATTTCGACTAGCATGATCCTAGTTCTTTATGTAAAGCGTAACATCTACATCTCTGATATTATTTTAAATACATCTGTATACTTTGTTAAAATATAATTTTGCGATAGGAACTACACCTTTTCATAAGAATTTAGATTATAATTATAATTTAAATGCATAAATGAAATTGATGGGGAGTACTTCAGTAACTTTCAAATCTTTAGAAAGAGGCTGGTTGCAGAGATTTATGCATTTTTTTGCTTATTTTTACCTTAAAGTTTATGCATTTTCTTGTGGCTCTATACGCACTTATATCATATGGACAAATTAAGTATGATATGAAGCTCTCGGTTATTTTTTCCTTTTTGTTTTCAGATTTAATGCAAGAATTCTTTTAAGGGAGTCATAATTCTTTCCAGATTTATTCCCATTACACAGCAACCCGAACTTAACATTAGTAGATTTTTGTCTGTCGAGTTATTTCATGTCAGAAGATAATATTAAAGACGTATCGAACAATCTTGTCACCATCAATTCATAAAACGAAATTTGCCTTTTCGTGAAAACAAAGTGTCTCGAGACAGGCGAATCGTATACATTATTTTACGAAAGCCATAATAATTTTCATAAAAACAAGCATTTCATGTTTTTTGTGTCGTAAATATCCGTACAACTTTATTTGTAAAATGGTTGTAACGAAGCTCCGTGGTATTATATTTATTTGTTTTAAGTATACATCACGCTATATTATATTGCATGCCAATTCTGAAAATGCATTTTACGATGGTATGCTTAACATAAACAAGAGGGCTTTGCTGTTTTCGCTCGGCGTGGTATATGATTTGAAGCACATGTTGCATACGCCACGGCGAAATAATGCCATGGTTATATTCAAATTAAATTACGGACCATTTTAGTTCGTCCGTCGCCGAGGGCCTGCTTTTTGCCCGCGATTATGCAAATTGTGATTCATTAGAAAAACTCATAAATCATATTTTTACATCCGCAAGACTACACAGGATTTCAATTAATGTAATTGGAATTTTTGATTAGAGAAATGTAGGCTACAGTAGTCAGTTGATCGTTGAAAGTTGAGTTACCATCAGTGGAATCACCTATTTGTTATACGTCTAACAGATTAATGCCATCTCATAAACTCCGTTTTATTAATTGATTTCTCGTTACGTTTTTCACGTACGTGTGCACTCATTATTCTCATATTTAACTACTTAAATCATTTACGGAACATTTTCCAATTTTATTTATATTTTTTGTAGAATATTATTTTACAGATAAAACTAAATGTAGTACATAAAAAAATGGCATTGACTCGGTCCAAACCTACTGATTCCCATGTATTTTGGCGTGCTTAACTCGAATCCGAAGTCGGAATTGCTCCATCACCCACGAATTTTGAGAAAATCGTCCCTAAATTGTGCAAATTCCTATATACATGATGCTAATGGGGTGTAATCATAGGAAACGATTAGAGGCGATTAGGAAACTATATGTTTACATTTTTGATGGGCTGAATTCAATTCCGTAGTCAGAATTATTCCTTCGATCACCAGCTTTCATAAAACACCCCTAAATTGTGAAAACCATCATGTTGGCAACTTGGAATATGGAGAGTATAGGGCGAAATATTGATATCTAAAGACAGCGGAAAACATCGCTGCGGTGTTTCGAAAAACTTCCTAAGCAACTGTAAATATCTGGATTGTATAAGTATTGTTGCGAACATAGTGGAGAATTTTGTATTTGCTTGGTAATTATACATATTCTAGATTCCCTCTTGTCCTATTTTCCTGAAAATTTAGGTGATTACAGTGAAGAATAAGGTGAATGTTTTCATCAAGATATCTAGTTAATTGTGTCAAGATTACCAAGTGAGGCGTCGATACTATGTTGAAGTATCTACTGGTAGATGCTAAATCGAGGACCCAAGATGAACATAGAAAACGCGTTCAGGATCGAATACACAAAATAAAAACTGAATCCTACAGTGGATATTCATTGTCGAGTATCATTACGCTTACGCATTTCTTTTTATCTTCGAAGCTCCTGTGTAGCGCATTTTCTACTTGTGTCTTTAATTTGTTGTAATATCCAGTAGTAGTCCACCACTCCTATTTTCCATTTTCTTGAGATATTGATGAAAACGTTCATCTTGTCCCTCGCTATAATCACCAAAGTTTGCAGGAAAATGAACCAAGTGAGAATCTAGAACTTTAAATTCTTCAAACAAGATGAACAAAGATCGGAAATTTTTCACCATGTTTGCGATTATATTTCCGGGCTTCTATGATTTCCTAGAAAGTGTTTAGCCACATCGCAAAAATTGAGCCACGCTGCTTCCTCTAGCTCAGTCTTTTTTGTGTGTACTCTGGCACTGAGTGAGGTAACCGGAGTCTAAGAGAAGATCAGAATTCGCATGGGGTTCACAATGTGATCGCCGTCTTTGGAGCACAATTTATGGATAATTTTCTCAAAATTGGTGGGTGAAGGAGCAATTCTTCGGATTCGGATGCCAAAATACATATAAATCAGTAGGTTTGGTCCGAGTGCAGGGCCACTTTTTCTTTGTGTGCCTGTATTATTAATTAAAATTATTTTTATACAATTTGACATATGCGACCATTTTTGACTAATAATATTATAGAAAACAACTACTCTGCTTACTACAATCCCATCCTGCTTTGAATTACACCCGCAATATCTTGTAAACCATTCGTTAGTAGAATAACTAGGTATAGACCGATTAGGTAAAACGGCTGACAAATAAATTAACTGATTAGAAATATTAACTCCTATATATGGTGATTCTAGTTACGAATGATCGTAGCTGTTTACAAGACTGTGAGTGTAATTCGATGCCGGACGGGTCTGCAGTCCGCAGAGTAGTTGTTCGTACGATATCATCAGTTATTTCGCCTAGTGTGAAACTTGTCATGCTTCATAGTACCTACAGGTTAGTAGTTGACCAGAGAACCATCAGGTACAAAGCAGTGCTTGTATCAGTAGGTACTGAGCAGCAATGACAATTAAGATATAAGATATTTTGTAGGTTATATCTCACCCGCAATTAGATGCACATCATAATACTCTTTAACAGCTGACAGATTACCTTGGCAATTATTTGAATTTCATTAGTAAAAAAGATATTATTAATCTACGGCATCCAAAAAATAAATAATAGAATCCAATGGTTGGTAAAATCTCTCATTGCTGGCGCTGTACCGGATATCAGCACAACCAGTGTCCACCTCTTCTTGCAAGTGTCTTTTGCAAAATGTGATTTTAAAACGCTTTTTAACAAAGCCACATAAAATTTGACTTTTTTTGTCTCAGTAAATAGTTTATTAACATCTTCGGAATAATTAATATATTGAGATTATATTAAAAGTATAGTGTGTACAGAATCAGCTGAGAGTTTGTAAATTTTACAATAACAAATAGAATAAGGCACAACACCGTCCAACTTGGGGTAGTAAGAGGGCACGAAATTTATTTAGGTACTATAATTCTATATTATAATATTAAAATATTTATTATAATTCTATAGGTTCCATTTTTTCCCTCAGGTAGCGCAGTATTTGGGGGTGGAAAGTGAATCCTTACCTAACAACTTGAACCTAGGTAACTTCGTATATTTAAAAAATTATATTGGACAAAGACTAAATATACTAGGGATAAGTTAATCTTGAATGGAACACCCAGTACATGGAACAGTTTGTTAAATTTATTTAATTCGTATTTATTTCGTTCAATCAGTTTATCTTTTTTGTAATACAATTTAATTTAATACTAGCAACATCACAAGAATGCATTTACAGACAGACATAATGCTGATTAAAAGGTGAAAGAAATTACATATAGTCCTATATTTATATTATTCAATGAGAAAAAACTTGTCAAAATATTAAAAATAAAAATACATGGTTTCATTTTTTCCTAAAAGTGAATTTTTGTAGCCCTCGAAAGAAAGATAATAAATACAACTTTTACAGAAAACTTTTCCTAAATCGAAATAAATAATTAGAAAACCATTTTCGGTGGGAAAATCGAATATTCCTTGAATTCCTATAGATAATTGGGAGATTTAATTTTTGACTCTCATATTTTCAAACAACACCTTCAATCCTGATGAATCTCTTGCAATTACACGAAACACATCATTCTTTTTGTTGAGCAGATAAGAGAAGGCGCCTTCAGGACATATTAGTAGAATAGCTTTATTATACAGTATTGATTTGACTCTATTGATCCGAGTTTTGAACCTACCTGAGCAACCATTCAGCGCAACACGGCGAACAACATGTACAAGTGGGATTAGGCACACATTTAAACAGTAATAATTACACAATGAATTATTTATTCACTCACAAAGGCTATTAAATATATAATGCAAATGGCGGCCTAGTTATGTTAGTTTCTTTATTACCAATAATGCCTTATAATAACAGATTTTTAGTAATGTGAGTACACTTAAAACAGGAAGGAAGTACGATAGTATCTCATCTGATCGCAACCTCGTCCGTGTGGAAATAAATGAAAACAAAACACATGATTGCTAAATATATGGTTTCATGTAATTAAACTGAATTTCAAAACAAAAAACGTAAATGAGTTTATAATACCGTTATCTTTATTCAAACAAAAATGTAGTGTGCTATAAAGTGAAAAATTTTAAATCTGTTATTATCATCAAAAGTCTTTAACATTAACATTACCCTCAGTTAACACAAGTAACATTAAAGCAATTAGTGCACCAAAATCTTCACAGATTAATGGGAAGAAATTACAAAGATTTGGAGATAAGTATTTTGCTCTGTAAGAATTTAAAATATCATTTTAATATACCACGTCACTATTAGCTTAGATGAAAAACAGAAAGCTATGAAATGAAATCGCAAAAAGTCAATTTTCTTCACTGAACCGAGGAAGAGTTTAAAGTGATGCAGTCGAAATTGGAAATGGTCATTCTCAGTAAGGCTTCACAATATATACTTCTTTATTGAGAACTAAATTTCTGTAGGAACGAAATAACACATTACTTATCTATAGAAGTTTATTATCCATTAAATAAATGTATCATACCAGGGTAAAGATTAAATACACAAAATTCCTGTATATAAAATAATATCTTACACCCAAATGGATTAAACATATAATACTGAACTATTTGGGATTTTGACTATTAGATTATTCATTAGTTCTCTTCTGTTTCCATAAAATAGTAGGTTGTGCAATGAGTTCGTGGAATGTTTTATTGAACGAGTATGAATTTTATTCAGTGATACATTTTGTTTGGTTAACCTCTTCAAGGACAATGGCACATATGTGTACATCTTTCAAAATAATCATAAATATTTTACTATTCGTGGTAACAATATGCCCGCTGGCCTCAAATGGGGCCTGATACGTGCGTTATCGCGGGAAACGGATAGATGGCGCTTGGCGCAAAAATATTGTATTGTACAGCAGTTTTAGATTGTTCGTGAATTCACATGTTTGTGCGATTGTTTACATACATTCTAGGTAAAAAATACTTGTTTGTTTCATTTAAAGAAAATGGTAAGTACTGCCTTATTATGTCTAATTTCGTGTTATTTCATTAGAACTTCGATAAATAATATTCGTTTATTTATTTTTCACACAAAAGTATATGTCCACATTTGTGTACAATGGGCATATGTACCTAGTACCTGTATTTTTTTGCTAAATAGTAACAATGGTTTTTTTTTTCTTTTTTAGGGTGATGAGTGGAAAGCAATACCCTCTTGTAGCTTTTACAAGAAAAAAAAACAAGATCTTGTTCACATTTTGGATTTGGTATCTAATCCCAATAACTCAGATTTGGAGGATATTGATATTACTGATGAGGACTCGGATGGGGATTATTCAGAAAATGGATTACAACCTGGGGCAAATAGTGTGGTTTTAGAGGAATCTGACTCTAGTGACACAGATGAAGACAGTGGTGATGAAGATATACCTCTGATAACGTTTGCAGGACCGAACACTATGTTGAAATATGCCAGACAACATCGTGTATGGTTTTCGGAAAAAGATAATGAACATTCACACCAATCTCCGCCATTCCTGGGGCAAAATGATATAAATATTGATGGGGATACACCGTATTCTTTTTTTATGCAAATTTTTCCAGAAGAAATATTTGAAATGATTGCCTATGAAACGAGTCTATATGCTGTTCAGTCAGGAGAAGAAAATTTTACTGTATCTAGAGGTGAAATCAAACAGTTTTTTGCAATAAATATAATGATGACGTATATAAAATATCCAGCTTACCGAATGTATTGGTCTTCAACTCCTGGCTTACGATTTGATATTATTGCTAATACAATGTCTCTCAAAAGATATGAAGAAATCAAAAGATTTTTACATTTTACAAATAACTTGAATATCCCTGAAGAAACCAAGGATTCGTTCATAAAAATACGTCCGTTGATAGACATTCTATCACGAACTTTTTCTGAAGCTGCTAATCCAACAGAGTTTATGTCAATAGATGAGATGATTATTCCATTCAAAGGAAGACATAGAATGAAACAATATATCAAATCAAAGCCTAAAAAGTGGGGTTTCAAAGCATGGGTCAGAGCTTCAGCAAATGGATACGTTTCCAAATTTGAAATGTATCAATCCGCCAATAAAAATAATACCTCAACTTTAGGAGTTATAGGAGATACTGTAATGAGGCTTTGTCAGGGTACAGAAGGATGTAATCATAAACTTTTTATGGACAATCTGTTTACATCAATCCCTACAATATTAAGTTTGAAAGAAAAACAAATATATGTTGTTGGAACTGTTCGTGTCAATAGGCTACAAGATGCTGGCAGTAAACTAATTGGTAGTAAAACTCTCCTCAAGAATGGCCGGGGTTCATCCTCAATAACAACATCCTCGGATAATATATCAATAGTCCGCTGGGCTGATAATAATATTGTGCATATGATTTCGTCGTTTTGTGGAAAAGAACCACAGGATCGTGTAGAGAGATGGGACAGGAAAACGAAAACACGAATTGAAATTTCCAGACCTCAATGTGTGACTCAGTACAACAAATTTATGGGCGGCGTCGACATGGCAGACCGCATGGTTGCACATTACCCGCACGCAGTAAAATGCAAAAAATATTATATGCGAATTGTTTACCATTTTCTAAATGTTTCTATAGTAAATGCCTGGATTTTATTTAGACAAAAGAAGAGCTCTACGATGTCACTCCTAAATTTCAAGGCGTCTATTGCAGCTACCATGGTTCAGTTAAATCAAACAAATAAAAGACGGGGACGTCCTTCTTCTGTTGAGAATATATCATCTCCTGCCAAGAAAAAAGCATGGGCAAAAACTTCCATTGAAGTAAAAACAGATGGAGTTGGTCATTATCCTATTAAAATGGAATATAAAAATCCCCCTAGGTGCCATGACAAAAATTGCAATAGACGAACTCGATATGCATGTAAGAAGTGCAAAGAACCTGTTTGCCCCGAATGTATGGAAAATTTTCATTATTAACTTTTCCGTTCAAGATACACATATGTGTACATTTAATTTTTTTGAAAAATGTTATAAATAAAATGTTTTGTTGCAAAAAATCATCCATGGTTTGTATTATTGGACTAAAATAAAGATAATTAACATTTTTTAAGACAATTTGATTTTTTTTAAATAAATTCGTCCTTGAAGAGGTTAAGGTGTGCTACCTTGAAAAATATTGACATTTTCTATCATACCACGAGGGTCTTTTTAAATAAGAATATTAATTTCTTGCATGAATAACGAACAGAATCCTTTAACAAAAATTCAAGTACAAATTTTGAGCCGCATATAGACCAAGTTCCAACGCAGGCCTAGGCATATTCAGAACCGTGCGGTTTAGTTTGTCTGCGTTTTTTTTTTTCAGCCATATGCTAATATATATTGGCACTGACTTATGTTGGACACGACCTTAAAGGATCAGCTTTTTCGCGTTAATGCAGACCGGGTTCCAGTGCAGACCGATAGCAACATCAGCAATTTGATTAGATTCGGACACATTTGATCTGCGTTGGTTACTGTTCGTCCATTTGGTCAAATTAGAAAAACATTTAAACGATAAAATATTGAAAAACGAAGAAAATATTAGATGAAGTTCTGGAAGTACGGCATTCTTTCATTAAGAAATGCGACCTCGGTGTCGCCATTAATTTTTTTTGCAAAAATGTTTAATACTTAATTTACGTATGGTATTCACAGTGTGGTAATTTAAAACTTAAACTGTCATTCCACTACATATAACAAAAATCTCAACATTTACATTTACATTACAAAAATTTCTGTATGTTCTAGCTTTTACTACCATAATACTGTTGATTTTTTTTAAACAGCTGTGAGGTTTAGTCAACAAACGAATTTGGAAAACACTATTAACATTTTGAAGCTAACAAGTGCCAAAGATAAGAAATTTGACGGGGTATTAATATTTTCCAGTTTTTCAATCACATCCATTAATTGTGATTTATTTATACAACTATTCAGAACAGGGTGGATACCAAGAACAACACATAAAACGTCTCCATATGTGAGAAAATTGAACCTAACTAATCTAATATGAAATTCTAAAAAATCTGATCATACGAAGTCAAACAATACCAGACAATCTACATACCGGATACAAAAGATATATAACTCGCATGCCCCAACTAGCATTGAATACTTACACCTAGTAAACAGTCAGGAATAAATAATTATCTAAAATAAAAACCAAAAATGATGTCTAAATAAAATTAATACCAAAACACATACCTGATGTATTGAATTTGTTAAATAATGTAATAATTCAAAGAATTATTTTGTATGTTTGTTGTTCTAACATCCCCCTTGTCAAAGACCAATAGGTAGGTACATAAAATAAAACAGCTACTATACAGAGATCTTTTAATTTCTATATTTTAGTTAGTATTGTTTCATCAGACAGTCTACTTGAGAATGGAATTGATAAATCTTAAGAGAACGAAGTTATATATAAAAAACACAAATGACATTTTGAAACAACAGTGTCAATCGAGATGTTAACAGTATGGACTATAACTAGATTAATGTGAATTGTTTTTCCACCTAACCAATATATATTTGCCCTTTTTACTAAATTTATTTTTAAATGTATGTTTTTTGAACAGAACATAGAAATAGAAATGAATATATTAAATAAAATTGTGGAAAAAGTTAAATAGGTTTATAATTTTAAATACAATTTTTTGTATGTGTATGACAGCAAAATATGTGTTACTGACTATTCAAATTTAAAGAGCATATCATGTTTATAAACTAATATGCGAACATGTGGTTAAAAAAAACGAGATTATTCGTTACAAACTCATTTCTTCTGCAAAAAATATGTTTGTATATGAAGATAAAATTACAGATTATGACTTACGAGTATAGTTTATGTCAATATAATTTCCCGTTTTGCTAAGAATATTTTCTAAGATCTAATAGAACTGTAGTAAACTAGGAAATCATTGTGTGGACATCTAGAAAAGGTTTCAATACTGAATCGAACAATAAAACTCAGGGTTCTGAATACCAGCAAAAAAGCAACAATTTCAAATTGAATGACGCTTGTATAAGTTGGTCTGAAATACGATCCGTTTTGTTTTCAACGTATAAAAGTTGGTAAGTTGATAGCGCTATATCTTAGCCGGCGTGATCATAAAAATGTCCTCG
This sequence comes from Anoplophora glabripennis, assembly GCF_000390285.2. Taxonomy (NCBI): domain Eukaryota; kingdom Metazoa; phylum Arthropoda; class Insecta; order Coleoptera; family Cerambycidae; genus Anoplophora; species Anoplophora glabripennis. Next base: position 383,089 of record NW_019416553.1, read on the forward strand.
TAGCGAGCGAGATTCGCCCTTGTGGCACGGACCATCGCATAAATACACACTCTCGAATGCTGTACCATCATGGTACACGGTAACGAATACAGCATATACCAGCAAAACTTACATTTCAGTTAAAATAATTGGAAAGAAAATAAAATCTGCGAGATGATGTTTCTTTACCACGGTGGTAGCTGAACTGTATAATAGTCTTGAAAATATATAACTTGTGGATGAACTCTGCTTTTAAGGCCGGTACACCTGAGATTGTCAACTAATAAAAAAAATAACAGTCGTGAAATTTGAGTTAATTTATCATATCATTGCTAACTTTGTCCCGTAGAACAAAGGGCTATACTCGTAGGTGTATGATCAAATTACATAAAATGTAAATACATACTCGTATACAAGGTGCGTTTCAAAGTAAACAGGACTTTTTAAAAATAAGAACAACAAAAAGTTTTTTTTTGGCAAAACCGATTTATTTTATTCAAAATAGTTTCCTTCCAACTCATGAGTGTTTTAGATCGCCTTTCAGAGTGTCGGTACAAGCCTTTTGGATGTCTGTCCACAAAACGCTTTCCTTTCATCGGAAAATGCATTTTTCCGAAAAAATAAAAGTCCCCCTCCTAAATCAGGCGTATACGGGGAGTGACTGACAGTTAACATGCAATTTTTAATTAAAAAAAAATTGGGTCAGAAGTGTCGAGCGATGAGATGGCCCATTATCGTGCAACAAACGCCAACTTCCTTCTGCGCGATATTCAGGTTGTAATACGAAGAATACGATGCACCAAACGCTTTAAAACGCCAAGATAGGATTGTGCATTAACATTTTGGCCCGGTGGAACAAACTCTTTGTGGACAATACCCGTGGAATCGTAAAAGCAAATCAACATTGTCTCCCTTTTGACTTCTCCAAACGAGATTTTTTGGGTCTTAGCTCGTCTGGTGTCTTCCAAACACCAAGTTTCATCACCAGTCACAATGCTATAAAGGAAGTTTTTGTCCTTTTTGGCCTCCTTCGAATGTTGGATTCTGAGCAATTTTTGGTCGTCAGTCAACTTGTGCGGAACAAAACGGTGGATACACTTTTCGGTAGCCCAAATGTTCGGCCAAAATGCGATAAATTGGTATCTTTGAGATGCTCAATTCCAGTGCCATGAACCTCAATGCAGATCTTTGATAAATTCACTCACAGTTTTGATGAGATCTGCGGTGATCACGGATTTCGATTGGCCAACACGTTGTTCATCATTTATGTCCTCACGACCGGTTTGAAACCGCGTATACCACTCATGTACTCTGTCAAAGGACAAACAGTCATCACCATAAACTTGGTTCATCAATTGAATCGTTTTGGTAAAAGTTTTACCAAGTTTAAAACAAAACTCAATATGCTCTTTTGTTCGATGCTCATTTTCGTAGCGCTGACACAAACATGCTGTCACAGTGAGGGATCTACCTTTTCGACGCATGCAAATGGAAATACCACTAGAAATACCTATTTCTGAACAGTCTTGTTTACTTTGGAACACACTTTGTACGTTTAATTCTTTCTTAAAAGAATGCCTATATTGCTACAAATGTTTAATTCTAGCTAAAGTAATTACAGGAAAAGACACATTTAAACAGGATATCTGAACAATGCTACATGAATAATTGCAGATAAAATTTTTGATAACAAATGAAAAAAAACATGTTACGCAGTTACGCAACTGCTACTTAAATCTTTAGGTTGTAAAACACACCCGTCTTCTATGCCTATTTTTTTTTTTTTTTTTGAAGAAGTAGGCATGTTTAGATAATAATTAGATAAATTGACTAATTATCTGTAAATTGTGTTATTGCAACATATTAATTAAGTATACGTTGCGCTTATGATGATACAAAGTAAGGTGATAATTTTAATTAATAGATACCTTTTGATCGCGTTACGAAATAATTAAGTAATAACTTCATAATGCGCTTTCAAATTTTGAAATTAGCGTTTAAAGTGAAGGATTCCTGATGAATCAGTGAATACATTGTAGCTTCATTTGTATTTGAATAATTATGATTACATTTCAAAGAAGCAGGAATATTTTGGAAATATATTTAAGTGAACTTTTCAATAGAACTCAGTAAATGTAGAGTGAATTGATATAAATGTTGCAATAAGTTTTTAAATTTATCCAATCTCTTTATCTCATATACATAGGTGACTATAAACACCAAAATCAAACAATGCATATTCTTTTCGTCGAAGTTTCTGAAACAGTACATTTTTGAAAAGTAGACTTGTTATTTCTCTAACATAATTGTATACTAATTTCATTTAAATATTAATTAATTACTTTTGTTTATAAAAATAAATAAACCATTATATATACAAAAATATATTAACTTTATAATATACAAGTACTTAGTATCTATACTGCTGTAAAATAAATACTTTTCAAATGGATATAAAATACATATCTCACACCACAGAAATGAGACAACCGCCAAATCCAAAGCCTAAGGGTGTGCGGCTACATTTGAAAAAACGCGAACAGACACATGTAAATAATAATCTTCACAGAGTCCCATTTATTAGAAGATTACAAAGAAATTTTACTAGTTTCTAGTTTCTCTAGGATATCGTCTCCCTTCTTTTTATAGGCATGATATTAATAAAACGTTTACTCGTAAACTGTGTAATATATGAAAAAAACCTCAAGAGATCAAACATTTTAGTTGGAAGTAGGTATATCAAAACCTGTAAAAGAAGATTCTTTTAGATACCAGTTTTTATATAATTTCGTCGCTGATTAGATGTTATTCAATTTTCGTGTCGGTAACAACCCTAACAAATGTGAGTCTCAATGTAATGAAGTAGATAAATACATATGCAATTATTCAGAAGATGTCTTTCTGTAACGTAAGAAAATAAACATTTTTTAGACTCAACGGCCACATATTGTGTGGTGATGTTACTTTACTGCATTGCATTTTGTATTTTTTCCAATTATAATGAGATCAACCACATTAGTGATGCCTGCACAGCAAAGTCAACACGACAAAATTGTGGAGCACAGGGCTATGGATGTCCACTGTGTTAGTTTATATTCTGAACGGAAAAATGCCTTGTAAAAATTTGCTATATTATTGTTTGTGCTAAGAACTATCAGACCTGTATCATATGCTATTATTCAGTAAATGACTTTCTGTAATGTAAAAAAATTAACATTTTTGAGACTCAACGGTCAGATATTGTGCAGTGATGTTAATACTATTCATTACTTGCTACTTTAATACATTGCATTTTGTATTTGTTGCAATTACCGTATTCAATCAGTTACTATTAAAATAATTGGGTGTACTTGTTAATGTAGTCAAATTCAACATTATATAAACTTGACTCCATGTAACTCATAAAGCAAAAATGTCTAAAAGCATTAAATTATAAATCACAAAATCCCATCCCCGATAACTTTATATCTGTGGCGCCTAGTGAAGTTATATTGACTTCTCTCTATCTTTGTACAAAAATTCAAACGATCATCACTTTAATTGGATCATAAATTTTCATAAACAAATAATATCCGTGACGGATGTATCACACTTATCGCTATCGCATTTTTTAAATACAAGATTTTTCTGTAATCTAATCGATTAATTTATTAACTACTTCATACGATAACTAACACACGTCAATGTCTTTTTATTCTTTGCAAATCATTGACGAGTACCTACTTAAGGAAAATAAATATTTCAATATTTGCACACCGATAAATGTATCTTAACTAGAGATAAATAACAAATTTCAGTATACACCGATGATAACGTTTAAAATTAAACTTTTTACACGATAAAAATTTGTAAATAAACCAGTTCACGTCAAAATCTAATTTAAAACAAAACGTTTGAGCGGTTTCATTTAGATTCCAACAGAGAGGATTAATATCTTTCATATATCCACATATAATTTCTTAAATGATATTTTTATAAATATATAAATTCTGCTAAGCACAGCTCCTGCAGGGATATAATTTGCAAATTAATTTCTATCATTAGTACACAGTTAATGTTCTCAGTGGTTGAGTTCTGTGCCATTCCGCAGTATAATTTTACAAGTGCTTTATATCATTTGATACACTTGGAGATAGCTCAGTATTTTGACCGTGCATGGGTGTCATAAAATCCACCACACCATAGTTGTATGGCCGGTTGATATTCTCGATCATATGGACACTTTTCTAAAGACAAAGCATACCAACTTCAGCATGGTGTTGCATTAAAATAACAATATGGATAAGTAATCGAAGTAAATGGGTGGGTTTCGGGTTATCTAGACATGTGTGGACGAAGATAGAAGAAAATTATAGTCATCGATCGAACACAGGCCACTTATTAGGCCCCACTTACATTGCCGATCTTTTTTTATTAATTCGATAATTTGGGTTATTAGTTTTTAATATTATATTTCGTGTGCACATGGTATTAATTTCAAAAGGTCGATCGGACTCTAACCCAGGAATCACTACGCTCTGTAAACAACGCGTTTGTGGGAAGGGTTACAGGAAGAATATGTAAAGCAAACTAAGACAAAATTCGTGGTTACGAAGAAAATATGTCTTCTCCAAGTTATATCAGTCTTCCACAATTTATTTGTATTTAAATTACGAAGGATAAAGCACTTCTAATTATATTGGATATTATAGTTTAAACTCTTTCTTACTGTTTCAAAGTTATTAACACGAAGAGATATATGTTTACCAAAGTGAAGAGACTAAAATAAAAGATAATGTCTTTGAAAATTTGAGGCATTATTTAATAAATTATCAAGTAAGTAACTTTTCACTAGTACTATATAAACTATTTTTATATTATTATTAATGATTATCTTATATATGGTAACTTTAGCAAATAGACACTTATATCGAAAAGTATATGGCTTGACTTGATGAGAGTTTAGAACATTTTTTAGACTTAATTTGAATTAACTAAATACTTGTAAGTACCTATAACATATGAAAACCATAGAAATACTACGTTTAATATTATTTAAGAGTTTTATTTATACAACATTTACATATAACTGAACCTTAACAGTTTTTATAAAGTGTAGTTAAAGTAATGGAAAGTGATCTTTTCGCAATATGGTAACCTTTTGTATAAATAGATACCTATGCATTTTTTAATTAAAAGATAATATCGAAGGCTACTAAAAGTTATCTTAAAATTCCTAGACATGTAAAATAAAGCTACGAATAGGTAATATTTTAAAAATTCCCAATAATTTTGCTAGACAGATGCAGACCTATCTCCAATTGTTTTTCAATATTATTTAGGTATATGATCCCAGATATGGGAATATGTTCCCAGATATAAGGATTATTACCAACTACCATTTTATTTAGGATCGGTTTAACAATCACTGGTTAATTCCCTGTATAAAAACTTAAAAATATTTATTTATTCATTTTCATTTTCCATTTAAATTTAACATCAACTTTTCCAGCCAATTAGGAGTTTCCAAGTATTTTAAATAATGAGTAAATATTTTGATACTGTTATTAGGTACTGATTTTGTCGAATCAGGTGCAATTACAAAAATTTCATTAATTTTCTTGAGTCATCACCATCAGCCTCAGTAAACTTTGCAAATATTTCAAATAATGAGTAAATATTTCGATATTATGTATGACTGTTACTTTTGGACCCCCCACAATTGTATAAACCTTTCCTTGTTGAAAGATAAGAATATTTATATTTTAACATCGCTAATAAAATAATGTCTAAAAACAAATAACTCCCGTACCGCGAGGAAGCTTCCAACTTGGACACACAAATTTCCCAAATTTATAGTAGTCCTGTAACTGGATGTTTCACAACCTTAATCAACAAGGAGAATAAATATTACCGAAACGCGCTGCCAGCGGTAATAAAATACGTCATTTAAATGTTTGTCATAAATAGAGGCCTAACGATTCTGCCAGTGGATTGGTTACATTCTTTATTTTCAACCATCAAACAAATTAAGGAATGACATTTTTTAAATTTTTCCACTTTCACACGAGTATAAAAAAACAAGTGACGAGGTACAAAATTTGACAGGCCGGACTGCGGGTCGTCGTTGTCCGTTTGATTTAAATTCAGGTTGAGTGCGGGCGGAATATCAGACATAAATTCGGAGAATCGGCTCATAGCCGTACCTGACTTTGGAGACCAGGTAAACAGTGGCGTTGCCCCTCAAAACACAACACGAATGCACCTAATTTTAGAATAATGCCTGATTAAAAAAAATACACTTATACTAATAGATGCTACTTTTTTATGAATACGAATATTAGAACTAAAAACTATAAAGAAAATGTAGTTAATTGCTTTTACTATTTTCATTAGACAACGTATTTTAGTAAAGGATATAGTTTCCAGATAATTTTTAGTACCTACCTATCATTCTACCGTATTAACACTTTTGGTATCTACTATAAAACCTCGTACCGACCTAAAGAAACTGTGCGGTAAATACCGTTCTCCAATAACAATCGTACCGACCTAAAGAAACTGTTCGGTAAATACCTACCGTTCTCCAATAACAAAAATCCTACGAACCCATTTATCTTGTTTTTTTTATAACGCCAACACTAAAATAGGTACCGAGCCGTAGTCGTAGATCAATAGAAGGATAACAGTAGGACTGCTAACTTGTCATTACAGATTCATCAAACATCTAAGTAATATTGGTCTGGCATCCGAGTAGCTTTTGCCAGGAAGAAGAATGCAGCTAATATTTTGTGCATGTGTCTTCACACTGCAAGGCCTAACAAGGATGCACAGTCTACTCTTCAGATAGAACTTATGTGAATCAGCTACTATCAAGCCTAGTTAGAATGCTACTGTTAACTAAACAACTCTGAAATCCTGAAGGTCCACAATAAATTTACGGATGGCATATTGAAAAAGGACGATGTGTCCACTTCAGATATTTACATTCTACACTAAAATGATGTGAATATAACACTAGAATTATAAATAAAATGAATAGTATCTTCTGTCTTCAATTCTGTAATTCCTTTTATTAATTATAATGTTATACGACAATATATTTTAACACCAGCAACACCAGGAAAACTTACTGAAACAAAATTGTAGAGTAATAAGACAGTAGGATTGCTAACCAGACATTGCAGTTTCAGGAAACAGCTGAATAATATTGACCTGGTAGACGACAGTATACTCGTAGGCTCTAGCAGGAGAAAGAAGAGACCAGCCATTCGTGTATTGAAGAGCGTGAAAACTTAGTACGCTATATAGGTACTGTTCGAAAGGAAAAAACCGAAAGTTGGAAGTTAAGTGAAAGAGCCACTGTCAAACTGTGGTGCTTCAGAAGGCTACTGTTCGATGGGAACTCTGAGATCGTCCATAGTCGACCGACGAGTGGCAGCAATGAAAAAGAATGGTTTATCTAGGTACTCCATACATATACAAATCTACACAAAAAAACATACAGATGATGATGCTAATGATGGCGGTAATGATGGAAGAATGGTATGCAATTCAGCTTTGAATTTATGATCATGCTTGAAAACAAGAAATTTATTTAGTTATTTAGTAGGTTTAATTCCAGGGAATATTAGAAGAATTTCTGATATTTCGAGTTAGTTAGTAAGTCGGCATATTATATTAAGCAAAGCTAACTAATAGCAGGAAACTTTGGTGGAATAATGCAATTTAGCAGAGAAATTAAAAGTACATGGAATGTAATGGCATAGTAAAATATATTTAAGCTTACATGTATTATGTTACATAATCAACGTTCATATAAAAATGATAATAATTTGTTGTAATGTAATTTTCTTGTCTATGCAATTTAACCGGTTAAATACGTACTTATTTGTGAGAAACCTTTTTTGAAATTCTAAGACTTATTTTTAAATTGGTAACGCGAATGCAAACGATTAAAAATTGAAAAGTTAATTATGCATTAAACAAATCTTATTTAAATACTTCATTTTTCCTAAAGCTTTAGTATGCTAATAATATAACTGGATCATTATGGCTACTTGCTTATATCCTCACGATAATAATCATTTCTTTTACAATGGTAGGTATGTAGTTAGATGAAGTAGAGCTTTATTCTACTATCAATAGAATGTATTGATATGAACTTTTTAACGGCGACGTAGTACAGATCAATAATTTTATTATCAATAAATACATAGTTGCTTACTCCTCTAAAACTCGTATTAACAGTTGATGAAATCAAAAGCATAATCACATAAAAGAATTTGATAGTTTATGCACTCAATAATTGATAGGGTATTTCATCCATCAATGTGTATATAATAAAAAATAAAATATTCTCATCAAAATATTGGATTTTATGTAATTGGAATTACTTCATATATATGCATAAAATTGGAATTTTGTTATAACTTCTTGAGGATTTAAAGTTAAGTAGGATAGGTATCTAGTAGTTTTCTTTTTTAATTATCTTCTACACTGTTTATTATTTGTTCTTATTGAACCTACTTTTACATTGTCTGCTTTATACAAATTGAAATTAATCAATTTAAAGTAACTTATAGTAATATAATAATAAAATGATCGAATTAAAAAGAAAATATTTCGGGAATGAGTAAGTAATGTCTAGACATTATTTTTGAAAATTTATTTTTTTTAAAGTTTCATATTTTATATATTAGTTACAATTAAAGATAAATATACTCAAAATGCAGAAATATATAATATTATAGGTATATCCACGATTTATACTGGTAAAATTTCACGTTAATCTTTATTCAAATAATATTATAATTCTTAGAAAAGGACATAATTTTTTTTGAAGTTTTGTAATAATTTCAATACTTATAGGTATCTCGTAGATAAGTATATTTTCATTAGTATCAACTGTTTGGACATATTATTTTTATTTCAGATAATTATTAATCTATCTACTTGTTTTTTTAATAATTCTAGATATTTATTATCAAAAAGTGTATACGTCATTTGAAGAGTATTTAAATTAAAGAATTGAAGATAATTTGAATTAGCTTACCTAACACTATGATAAGTTTTCATATTTATAAAATCGTCGGAAGCTATATCTATGCCTATAACTATTTTTTTGGTGCAGAAGTACTTCATCTCATAAATAAATCAATTGTATATGGGAACTATATCTTTAACGGCACTTAGGGAATTTTTTCCATTTATTTATAATAACAACTTACCATGGCTGCCGTAGGGTGAGTGCATGCTTTGGTGGTAGTACCTGGCGGCACGCTGGGACCCGGAAGGGTCGAGAAAGAACGCTCCCATGTGCTCAGCCACACTGGAATTAATGTCCGAATTACTACTCTCGATGCCCTGTCCAGGGCTCGCCGAAGTCCCGGTCCTGGGAGACTCGTACCAGCGCCCCACCGCAGCGGAATCGTTCGTCATCTCCATAATCATGGGTTACTAAGTTTTTTTTAACACTGCACACACGAAATCAATGGTTCGATCAAATGTGAAACACTTAAAGCCAATGCTAATCACGGTGGTTTTCTTTGGTCATAGTAGGTGTTAGTGATAAAGTCGATTGTTTCGAGAAGTGCGATGCGACGGTCGCCAACAACTCAGCCCGATTCCTTGAGCTATCTGAAAACAAATCATTTTATCAATAAACTTATTTGTACCTTTATCAATTTTGCAGTGATTTTATCTTTTCGAGTGCGATTACCCAGTACTGTAGTCTTGTTTTATTGAGTATGTATTTAAAAAGGATTTTAAATAAAAAAAACAACAGAGGAGATTGAAAACTTTATCATTCTAAAATTTATCCTCAGTTACCTATGCAATCATTCAACTGCAGAAATAAGTATACTTAAATAACATATTAAAATAAAAAAAGGCTTGCAAAATTGTTGCTTGTTTAAAATTTACTATACGAGTTTAAGATGAACCTATACATATAGTCAGTAATAATAATTTAATTAGAAATTATCATAGGTATTTTTTCTGTAGATATTAATAAACAAAAAACTAATCTACTATAAACGCATACCTACTAGTATCTGTATATTTATAGTTATTATAATAAATTAACCGTATTTTACAAATATATTGAAAAAAATCATTTTTATAAACGAGATGAGAAGAAATATGCTTCCGTTTATCATTTCTCCAGGAGACTTCAATTATCGATTATATAGGAAACCCGCGCTATTATTAACAACAAAGAGCTTCTCTTTTATGGATACGCATATGTCAGTAATTCTTAAACCAGGAAATATTTAAAACTATATTGTTATATAACAAGCCACAAATCATAAATAAGTTATGCAGGTTCAATGAAACGTTAAATTATGTAAGTGATAGAACACAATGTAAATTATACTTATAAAAAAACTAATTAATTCTTTATTTATTTTACTGATAGAGATCTATTACGAAAGTATAATGAGATACAGGTTTTAAAATTTTATACAAAAGAAATATGGTAAATATTGTCTATTCTAAACCAATTTTTTATGGAGGTCCAAAAGGAGTTGTTATATTTATTAATTTTTTGATCATTCTTATCTTAATTTGTTGTTTTAATATCAAATTACTTATTTTATTTCATGTTATGTGAAATTTGAGGTAAACAGACTTAATTTTAAGTGTTTTCTTTAGGTACTTACTAGAAAAATTAAAAATCCTATAGAGATCATTCAAACTATACACACTATCACAGTACACAGTCATAAAAGTTAACAGCACGACACTCTTTGTCAAAACAACGTTTTCATTGTTAAAACAAAATGCTATAGCAGCTCATCGATTCTACCACGGCAAACAACACGGTCGCACTAAATGTTGGGATAGCAGCTTTCGTCCGTTTCCCTTAGCAACGACGTTCGTAAAAGCTCGCGTTATCCCGGAACATTCCGGAGCAGTATTGGAGAGCTTTCAGTGAAAGGGAGGAGCCTATGCTGTGAGGCGGTCACCAGAAGGTGAAAGACGTTTTAATTTTGTAATGTGTAGAATTATATTAAAATGTAGACATCTGTGTATCCTGCGAGTTTAGAGTGGACGAAAGCAAATATTTCACTTTGTTTTAGGTTAGATGTTAAGGGATCTACTTTATCCCCTTTTTTCAAAACGGGTTTGTATCATAATTTGTGCGGGGACATACAAAATATTGATTCAAGATTGTATAACATGGATGATATTTTGTGTAATAGTATAGGTAAGGAAAAATATTGTTGATATTTTCTTGTTAGAGTTGAAATAAGTTTAATCGCAGAGGTGGGAGATTGTCCAATAAGATAAAGCCTCTAACAAAACACTACTATTTGACAAAATGGCGACCACAAATCAAAAGGCTCCGCCTCTTTAACGATTGTCTGCCCCTTTTTCATGTTCATGTCTGGCATTGGCTCTCTCTTCAATTCTTTCTTCTTTTTACTTCAGGTCTAAGCTGATCTTGTCTTGTAATTCTTTTGTTTTATATCACTTGTCTGTAAAATATTGAGAGCTACTACTAATTCCACCGATTCGCTGAATACATTATGCTGAGTTAGGATGGATAAGTTTATTTTTCCTCATCTTCCTTACTGTGTAACAATAAGTTTAGAATAAAAAAATCTATCGCTTTGGACTTTTGCAAAATCTGGCCCTAAAAACATTATATTATCATTTATCTGAATAAAAAAGAAGCTAACATATATTTTATTTAAAAAAATTGACTTATGGACTTTTAAAATCCATCATACAAAAAAATGTATCTTACTACACAGTACGTAGTAGCATAGGTATAAATAGTGATATACCTCTATAAAAAAGGCAGTTTACAGATATTTGCAATCTCAAAACAAGAGGCATTTTTTATTGGACTTATCATTATATTACGAGTATTCACTATCTTCTTTTCTTATATAAGTATAATAACCCTGTACAAGTAGATAAGTGCATCGTTCATTATTATCTATAAAAAGACAACGAAGACAAAAATATAATCGATAATGACAGATGTTATTGCTTTGCTTTAAGTAGTTAAATTACAGTTTTAAATTAACATATTGATTTATAGTTTTATGAATTGATATTAAAATCAGTGTTGACACTGATTATGATTTATAGACTTATTTCTATAATTATCTGAATAGTTGAAATATCCTTTTATATTTAAGTTGTTATTTGAATCTGATGTAAGTCTATAATTTGAAGACCTGTTAAATAAATCGGTACTTAGTTTATAAAATGCAAATTACTGAGGTATCAGCATTTAATTCAATTATTATGTAAGGACATTATACCTATCTATTTTATTCTGAATAATTCAAAAATGAATAATTATTAATATCTATACAATCATACTTATCGTATAGAATATATTTACCTATAAGAGGTTTCACTAATTAATTTGGATATTAGGTAACAAACTTATAGATTGTCTGCCTAAACCATAATATCTAATACATAAATTATAAAGTTAAGTACATTTTTTAAAATATTTATTACAGTTAATACCCATCAGATCCAGTAATAAATAGAAAATATAAAGTGTGACACATTTTAAAATAATTTTAGATTCTAAAATTTGGTTCCTATTGAAATTCTTACTTAGTACCTAAGTAAGTAATTTTCCCCAACTTCCACAAAGATTTTAAACCATCATGGAATCACATTTTCCAATAAAAACATTAAATAGAAATATTTCTGTTTGTCCTTCATTTGATTATAAACTCAACTTCTTTTATAGATTATTCTAGACTAAAAACTTACAATTAGGTAAATTATATAGTTCTTTCATTGTTCAGAACTACCTTTATATTAACATCATCTTTTTCTGTATATTTTATGTCAATAATATTATTTAACAGAAGTATGTTTTAGAACTTTAAAACCAAGAGGATGTCCACGTAAAGCGGATAATTGGACAAAGTAAAAAAGTGGCTTTTTAAAAATATTAAGTATGGCAAACCGACAAACCCATTAGGTACATGCTTATTTTATCTGTTTGCAAGTAAAAAGCTACACTCATAAAAATTTTAGATAAAATTACACATTAGATCATTGGTTATTTTGACGCCACAGTAAATAATGTAAAATTACATCAAACAAGTAAAGTTACATTAAGCATGTAGGTAATTTTACACTTTTTGTATAATTCACTCAAAATGTAAATTTACATTGTCGATAAGTACCTATATGTATATTTACCACACCTAAAATAAAATTTTATTAAGAAATTTTTTTTCACATACCTAAATATTTTTCCAAGACAGGTTACAACATACTTTAGTGAAGGAAAAATAACAATAAATAAATTTAAGAAGATAAGAAGCATAAATATACGGGCTTTTACAAATTCGCTTCTCCACTATAGGGATATCAGAAACGGTAAAAGATACGAAGTAGATGGAGGCAACGTTCCGTAATCAGGGGACCAACATTATGCCTCTAAAAAATCAAAGCTAACATGATTAGTTTTCGAAATATTTGAAAGTAACCGAAATTTTGAAAATCCGTTTTTGTTTAGTTTCAGCTTTGAGGTGGTATTGAAAAAAAAAGAACACATTCTCATGGCAACTTTTTTCCCTCTATCGAATGGCATAATCAATTTTTATATATAACGTTTCGTCTCTCCATCAGGAACATCATCAACTTCATTTTTTAAATACGAGCCTGGAAATTACATTTTTTGCAAGCCTTCATGACCCCCAATACTGTACTGCCTCAGCCCGAACCAGATTCAGACGTTTTGTCTCGAAAAATTCATCTTCAATGTATTCGTTCCAAATTAATCTATTTTTTTAGATTTCTATGTTTATTGAATTCATAATCAACATTTGCCAAAACGGAAACGTTTTTGAACATTTACTGTAATTTTTTAAAGTATAATATTCATTTAGAGTTTTGTTCATATGCATTTTTAAGAATTAATTTGTCATAATGAAATTAAAATTGTAATACCTAATGTTTTAATTTTGACGCAACAACATATCGAATTATGTATGACCAGGTGATGGAGATTAAAACTATAATAATGTTTTATTGTAATGCGTGATGGTAATATTTTAAATAACGAGGTGGATTTCACAGAGTCTAACTACACTTATTAGAATGTACGATAATTCAATAAACATAGCAATCTAAATAAAAAATTTAGATAAACTTGGAACTAATACATTGAAGATGAAGACAAAACGTCTGAATCTGGTTCGGGCTGAGTTAGTACAGTATTGGGGGTCATGAAGGCTTGCAAAAAATACGACCCTGAAGATTTTATTACATTTTTTGCAAGCCTTCATGACCTCCAATACTGCACTGCCTTAGCCTGAACCAAATTCAGACGTTTTGTCTCGGAAAATTCATCTACAATGTATTCGTTTCAAATTTATCTAAATTTTTTATTTAGATTTATATGTTTATTGTATTATCGTACACTCCAAGTGTCGTTAGACCCTATGAAATCCACCTAGTTATTTAAACTCTTATCATCACACGTTACAATGAAACATTATTAAAGTTTTAATCTCCATCACCTGGTTATATACAAGGTGTTAACAAAATAATTACTCAAAATTTGAGAGTGTTTAAAACATGTCGAAATATGATGAAAACCTTAGTAGAGTTTTTGTCAGTGACGGCCCCTTGAAGGGGTATCTCAGGAAACTGTTTTTATTGCATAACTTCAAAACGGTTTAATATTAAATTACGAAATGTTGGTGTTGTACTACTATTTGTATGTTTAATAATAATCGATATAATACCTATACAAATGAAAATTTGCTACAGAGGCCTAAAAAAATGCGGGACCATGGGACAAATTTTACAATTTTTTTTGTGTACGCAATTTTTTCGAGTTCCTCAACCGAAAATATTAAAATTTATCATATTTTACATAAAAAAGGTACTCTTGTTAGATTTTAATAGCATGAGCCGTTTTCTAGTAAAATCCATTTCAATAATTCATTAAGTGCACAAAAATTCCTGCTGCAAAATAAATGTATAATGTAATAAACAAAAACGGATTTCCAAAATTTTGTTTTTTTTTCAAATATTTCGAAAACTTGATCTCTTTGAGGCATAATGTTGGTCCATTGATTATACAACTTTGCCCCCATTTAGACTACTTCGTATCTCTTACCGTTTCCGAGATCCCTGTAATGCGAAGCGAATTTGTAACAGCCTGTATATATACAGGGTGTCTCTAAAAGGCCTGGATAAGCTTCTACTAAAATAATATCATTTAAATCAAGTTACCTTAGTCCAAAATTTGATAGTTTCTGTGGTACAGGGTATGTAAGTTCCAATTTCATTTTAGTTTTTCTTCAATTTCTTCATTATTAATTGTAGTAAATACACAAAACTTGGTATAGGGAAATTTTCTGGCATGAAAAATTGAAATCTTTTCTGGAATTTGCTGTAAATTATTAGAGGGCGCAACCTACAATACTTTACAGTATTTAAATTGTCATAACATTGTTGTGCTCCGGTATATTGAATTTTTAATAAAAAATTCTTATTCTTCCAAATTTTTTATAGGAAAAATGTATACTTGGAAAATGTCGTTTTAAACAACCGTTTTTTGGATATCTGGATTTAAAGGATTCATTTCATGAACTTGTCGTTGCCTTCCTACTTTATCTAGGCTTAGGACCTTTTCAAAATTAGTTCTAAAATCTTGGAGTGTGTTTATGAGCCTACAATAAAAGAAGTTAAATACCATTGAATCAACAACGACATGTATGTAAAATAAACTGGTTTCAGTCAAGTTATCTTGGTACAACTTGGTTTGTATAAAAAAAATACGAGCCTTCAAAAAAAAAGTTTATTTCATTTTAAAGACAATTCCATCACTTTACCTAAAACTAGTCACTAGAAACACCTTAAACAGTCGTTTGTTTTTTGCCGTATATTTTTTATTAGTAGAGATTTTCAGAAAAAACAGATGATTTTTTTGATGTCATTTTATTTACTTTAAAAAATATACCTATAGGCACTTCTATATACCTAGGTGGATGAGAATTACAATTTTGAAAAACGAAATAAACATACAGTTTAGGGTTTTATTTATTAAAATGTAAAATATTTTAGTAAGTATAACAAAATTATTATTACTATCAATGTCAGTATCAAACTTACAGCGCCATCTATCATCTATAAATAAAGCCGTCTAGATCTGGATTTCTGGATAATTACATAATGCATGTATCATTGGGACTTCTTTGTAGCCTCATTTGAGACAAAACTGTCCTCAATTACCTACTGTTTCCAAATTTCCGTCACATCAAGTTCACATGATTACTTTTTATGAAATAAATTTACAAGATAATCCACCTATACAGTGCGTTCATGATGAAAGGAACGAATTCGCTTAAAATTCAGGTAATTATTTTGTGAAAAAACGCTAGGACACTTCGATTAGTATTTTTAGTTGCGGATTTTTTGACATAAGAAAATTGTATACAGAGTGTCTCAAGAACATATGCAGTCCTCATTGATTTGTTTTTAATGGAACACCCTTACATTATGCCATTTTTGAATTGTACAGTAAATTCTGAATACTTTTTGTATAACATACCATATCTCTAAATTCAGAGTTTTTCGTAATAATGACGTTTGAAAATTGATATTTTGAAATACACACAAGTAATTAAATAAAACGTTTAAATTGAACAAACTTGAACATTGAACACAACCTCAACGTACTTGTACCAAATTTAAATGAAATACATTACTTTTTGGAGAAGATATGGCTAAAGTTTCATTTAACGAGAACTTTGATTCTCTTCATCTCAAAAACAAATAACGATAGGCCAATGGTCCGTAGGAATAAATCGTCTTATTTTGTTTTATTAATTTTTTTTTGTTTTTTCACCTTCTAAACTTTTTACAGATAGATACAAGGTACACTGAAAGAAATGCGCTTTATTCTTTATTAGAATTCTATATGTCATTATAAGAACATTGTACATGTACTATATGTGACAGATAAACAGGTGAATATTGGAAATAAAACGCGTGTTGCTAACACAGTTGTATAGTGACTGTAAACCGTAAACTAGAAGTGTAATAGTCGATGCACACACTGCCGGAAATTCTACGATCGTAACAGATTATGCACCGAGAGGTGACGATCATTTTACCATTATAAGAAGCGTTTTACACGTTAAAAACAAACACATAATCTAACGAATAATTGTTATATGTGCTTAATACATAATAATGAGTACGGAGATGAGTGATTTTTTTAAATAAAAGTTGTATATTGGTTATAAAGGTTATAATATGCGCTATACACATTATTCTAGAGAAACAGTTTAATAATCCCATTTCTTTCAGTGTACAAGTAAGTATCTTCTTGTATGTAACATAAATCTAAATGTGATTCAGAACTTCCATCCAAAAAAAAAAATTCTGGATGTACAGGGGACCCTTACAAATACAATTTTGTAAAGAAAAAATCAAAGAGGGCAGTTCGAAAATGATTTAAAAATACACTTCTGCACGGCACTGGAAACTGGTCCACTGTAAAACCTGACCTCGCACAATGCGACCGGCACGGCGGTGTGATAAAAACAGACAAAAACTTTCGCAAGGAAAGAAATATGTAAATAGAATTTTATCGCACCTATTTTATATCGGCAAATTCAACTGCTTTTGCCTTTATTAATTAATAAAATTAATTTGTGTTTTTAAATAATAAAATCATTTGACATACCCGATGTTACAACAATTGTTCAAAATTTTATCCACCAATGTGTAAACACATTTGGGTCCGTTGTACTCAGTTTCTACGAACTAACACAAATGTTGTCTTGTTTCACCATAACACAAATGCTTCACCATAAATTAAAACGATATCCATCAACTCCGAGTACACGCAAACCATTTTTGACACTAACTACCCATTTTTGACACTAACTATTAAAACACCACAGATAACAGGTAAATATCGCAACGACGATTGCAAAATCCGAATTCAGTATTCGGAGTTACTGAAGCCACGTGGCGAATGACGCTAGAGACTACAGTTGTCCAGCTATGTAGTGGTTGAATGTACTATAACTTCAATATTTTTTTTCTCGGAAACTATAAGGAATTTACAAAATTTTTTTTACAATATTGATTCCATTTCTCATGCTGCATCTATTCCAAAATTTTTTTGGATAAGTTGTGAATCACTCTGTATATTTAAACACCAAAAATAAATACCTAGATAAATTAATAATTATAATGTATATTATTTATATTTATTTGAGTACAGAAACATATTTTATTAATTTACATTATTTTTATTTTAATTATCCATACAAGTAGTTTTCTTTTGTGGACTCTAAATTGTTATTTGCATTTGTTTTCCATTGTACTTATGTATATTTTGGTATGTAAATAAAAATTATTATTTGATATGTATTACTAATTAGACATCAGGCATCCAATATGTATAAAGTTTTGAAGATAATTCAACAAATATCGTAATAATGTTAATTGCAATTTTATTGGTATTCTCTATAAATCTCATTCATAGAAGACATCAAGAAAGCGCTGAATCATTGCCACTTAAAGATTTTCGCTAGCATCATCTTATGGCAGCGGAACATAATACTAGCATTAGCATGATTTAGATAACTAGATAATTTTCTAGAGTAGTACCTAAAACTGACCGCGTATTTTCTATTTTTTTTCAGTTTCTTAGAAAATTGAAAGGAAGAACATTTCCATTTACAGTTTTTTTCAGAGGTAATAGAATATAGAGATATACTTACTTATATTCCTCTACAAAATATTTTATTCATGTTTTAAACAGATTTAGGGGATCTGGATAATATTTTACACAGTACTATTCAAATTTCATGTGTCACAAACGATTGCAGTTTTAGAGGATGACTATCACTATTTCACCCGCAACATTTCCATTTTTACTCAAATTTAAAAAATTTGTGAAAAATCCCTAGAACATTAAGGAAAAATTGTACGTTTGTTTAATTTCAGTAAACCGAACTATTATTAAAAAATCCAAGTTTAAGTTAGTTTGGAAAATATTTATAAAACAAGCATTTTAATTATTCTGTTATCGCTTAAATAAATATAATAATAAATATAATAATATCCATTCATGTTGAAAGGAACAAATTCGCTTAAAACTCAGGTACTTATTTTGTGGAAAAACGCTTGGACACGTCGATTAGTATTTTTAGTTGTGGATTTTTTGACATAAGAAAATTATATACAGGGTGTCTCAAGAAGAACATATGCGGTCATCATTGGTTTCTTTTTGTATATTATGCTATTTTTTCATTGTAGGTACGGTAAATTCTGAACACTTTTTGTGTAACATACCATATCTCTAAAATCAGCGGTTTTCGAATGTTTAATCATAAAAAAATATTTAAATAACAATTTATTTATAATAAATATTCAATGTTTTGTCTGTGTTGTACTTCAATACATTTTTGTAGTCGAAGGATTGTTTCCCGTTGAACGTTTTCAGTTACCTCTGCTGAAGTAAGTCTTATCTCCTGGCGTATTCTCTATTTCAGGTCATCAAGGTATTTGGTGTATTCACATAAACTTTAGATTTCAAATAANTTCTGTTATCGCTTAAATAAATATAATAATAAATATAATAATATCCATTCATGTTGAAAGGAACAAATTCGCTTAAAACTCAGGTACTTATTTTGTGGAAAAACGCTTGGACACGTCGATTAGTATTTTTAGTTGTGGATTTTTTGACATAAGAAAATTATATACAGGGTGTCTCAAGAAGAACATATGCGGTCATCATTGGTTTCTTTTTGTATATTATGCTATTTTTTCATTGTAGGTACGGTAAATTCTGAACACTTTTTGTGTAACATACCATATCTCTAAAATCAGCGGTTTTCGAATGTTTAATCATAAAAAAATATTTAAATAACAATTGATTTATAATAAATATTCAATGTTTTGTCTGTGTTGTACTTCAATACATTTTTGTAGTCGAAGGATTGTTTCCCGTTGAACGTTTTCAGTTACCTCTGCTGAAGTAAGTCTTATCTCCTGGCGTATTCTCTATTTCAGGTCATCAAGGTATTTGGTGTATTCACATAAACTTTAGATTTCAAATAACCCCAAAGAAGAAATCGAAAGGGAAATCGAAGAAGGGTGATCTTGGTGGCCACTCAATAGGACCTCTGCATTCAATCCATTTATTAGGAAAAGTTAAGTCAAGAAATTGTCGAACTGCAATTGTAAAATGAGGAGGTGCCCCATCGTGTTGGAACCAGATGACATTATGCTAAACAGCTGTCAACAGTTAAAGCGAGAATGAGTTTATACTGAAGAAAGTCTAAATACTTAACGTTCTCCACTTAAATTTTCTTCAAAATAATAAGGTTCAAGAATTCGGTTTTCGACAATACCTGCTCAAACATTTATTTTTCGGCGATGCTGTGTGTGACAGACTTGTGTCCAACGAGGATTTTCAGTTGCCCACTACCTGCAGTTTTGTCTGTTTACGTGTTCATTTAAAACAAAAGTAGACTCATCAGAAAAAAATAATCTTTCAGGTGAAATCTAAGTTTTGATTATTATTCATCTCAATTATCTGCTCACAAAACTGCGTTCTTTGGACAAAATCGTCTTCTAATAGTTCATGTATCAATTGAACCTTATAAGGATGATATTTATTTTTTCGGAGTACCCGATGACAAATTACAATTCCTGCAGATTGTCCTAACGGCTACAGGAGGTTATTTACAGTTTCTAGTAAAACGTCTAGAATCTTCTGATATTCTTGCTGGTCTTCCTTTAGGTAAATCTCTTAAGTGGCCGTGCTCAGCAAATTTCAATTCAATTTTGCTGACAGTAGATCTAGTAATTGGAGGTCGGTCAAGATGAATTAAATTACACACTTCTTGTTAAGTACTTCAATACGTTCTTTCTCAGATAAATGCATTTTTTACATGAAACCTTAAACTGACAAAATGACACTGACAAACTAAACGCCTGTCATACTTTGGTTTGTATTATCACAAAATACTACATCAAAATGGTCTAGGATCAAGGAATGAAAAACGATTAATACGAAGAAAATTGTTTTGTTTAAGATAAAATTTGGCATACCAGGTTGTTTTTGTTGGCTATTTAAAAATGTTCAAGCTATAAAATATAAGATATGAAAATATGGTATGTTATACAAAAGGTGTTCAGAATTTACCGTACAATTCAAAAATAGCATCACGTTGTGGGTGTTCCAATAAAAAAATCAATGAAGACTGCATATGTTCTTCTTGAGACACCATGTATACAATTTTCTTATGTCAAAAAATACGCAACTAAAAATACTAGTCAAATATATATCTACATTTTAAGCACACAGAAATGATAACATGTCGCACAACACATGAAGGCGATTGTTTGTCTTTATCATTAGTTAATTCACGTTGATCGATAATTGAAAATTTCTCTTTTATATTGATGTATGTTGATGACCTGAACGTAAAGATCTAACGGCTCAACTGTAGTTATGAAATAATAGTCACCCCCCTTCCCCCCCTCCCCCTTAAACAATGTCTTATTAGTATGGTCAATTTGAATAATACTGACTCAAACAGTGTCCTGATGGTGATTTTGAAATATTCTATCCCTCTTAAAAGAGCTACATACGTCTCTCTTATTGCCTATATTCAGAAAACCCATATTTACCACCTTTAGGGATATATCTATAGATACCTATCAGCAAGAAAAGATATTCCATGTTTTCATTTTAGAAATTACGCAGACATAAACAAATGAATTACAATAGTTTATTCTATATTTATAAATCGATTATAGTGTCCATGATAGATGCCACATCTCATAAGCTGATTACAGCTGGCACTAACTGCTACAATCAGTTTCTACATCTCCTTACATTTGTTTTACAATGCATGTATTAATTTTTATATGAATATATTAAATAGTTCTAAAAAAATTCAGCATTATAATATTTAAAATATGCCTATTAAACATATCGATAATAAATAATACAAACAAATATGGTCCTAAGTTAGGTCCCTACAGGACTTCAGATATAGCTAACAAGTAATCAGACTGTTAACCGTCACATGTTGCTGCCTTAGAGACAATTTCGCGGATCCTTTTTACAGAGGATTATTATCTTGAACGCAGTTAATGCTACATACGGGATCTGTTCAGAAAATAACCCAACTTTATATTTTTAAAGATTATTATTAATTTTATATACAGGGTGATTCAGAAAAGAATAAATAGAATTTTATAGCACCTATTTTATAACAGCAAACTCAACTGATTTTGTTCAAATTTATTTGTGGTTTTAAATAATAAAATAATTTGACATACCTGACAACAACTGTTCAAAATTTTGTCCACCGGCGTGTAAACACATTTAGGTCCGTCTTACTCAGTTTCTATGAACTAACACAAATGATGTCTTGTTTCACCATAACACAAATGCTTCACCATAATAAAAATGTTTTCATTTTCACCATAAACTAAAACGATATCCATCAACTCCAAGTTGTTATAGACGCACGCCATTTTTGATACTAACTACTAAAAAACTATTGTAAACACCGGATTTCAGTGTTCTTAGTCGCTGAGGCCACGTGGCTCCCCATGCGTATTACGAATTACGCTAGAGACTACAGTTGTCCAGCTATGTAATGGTTGAAAGCACTACAACTTTAATAATTTTTTTCTCGGAAACTATAAGGATTTTACAATTTTTTTACAATACTGACTCCATTTCTCATGCCGCATCTATTCCCAATTTTTTTGGATAAGTTGTGAATCACCCTGTATTATTGATCTTTGTCTCCTTCAAAGTACTCCCCTCCCCTAATCACACACTTTTCCCAGGGGTGTTTCCACTTCGCGAAACAGAGCTTCATTTGAAATGGCCTTTAAAATCTGTGACAAATTTGCTTTAATGTCCCACTTTGACATTGGATCCGTAAACCTAGCTTTCGTATCCCATTATGATCCTTTAAATGATTGTTTCATCGTCAATGGATTGTTCAAGGAGTTGCCGACAAACGTCCACATGATTTTCTTCTGTTGTTCGGTCATCAAACGAGGAAGAAAATTTTGCTGTCAAAATTTCACGACGTTACCCAATTGAGGTGGTGTTAACTTCTTCTGTAATTTCTCTAACAATCAATCGGCATAATGCTCCCAACCGCATATCACTAAATATCTCCATTAGCGCGTAATTCAAAAAGTTATTCGTTGAACAGAACTGAACAGAAAAATGGCAAATATTAGTAATAGTATGAATTTGAATTAGACGTTTAAATTCAATAAAATTATGAATACGTTAAAGACTATTTATCAACATTTTTTTTTTGAAGTGGTACTTAAAGACTGTCGGATTTACCCTCGAACTTACCTTATTCCTAAAATATAAACGGGGGTTATTTCCCACATGATTTTAAGAATAGGACTGCAAAAATGCATAAAAAATATAATAGCAGTTTTAAGTGACGAAGTACAAAAAAACGGTCATAATTTAGGCATTTACACAAATTCAAATTAAAAACCAGAACTTTTCATGTTTTTAATTAAATTCCTTTATGCTCGTGCTCCTTACAAGAACCTTAATTTATCTAATTATGTGTTATGATACATTTAAAAGTGCAAGATTCTGGTTAGTTTAAAAGGTATAATGGGAATTTTCTGAAGAACACCCGGTACCTTATATGCACTGTCTCTTAGTCATTTCTGCTCGTAACAACCTAAACGTTGCCAAAAAAATATAATGGACTTCAGAACCATATTAAATATGCTCTTCGATTTTTAACTTTAATAATATATAATTTAGCTTTTAAGAGGTTGTAGTGTGGCCCTGTGGCTGTTGCTCTATATATTCTCTGGACCGGCCTGATCCATTCTTGGATAATTATAACCTGCTGCTCAAAGCACTATATACGCGTGCAATGTGTTGCTTTGTTGGACTTATTTCGTGTAGATAGAATCTTTAAAATATTTCTCTTAATCATTGATATTTACACAAAGTAAACTTGGCGATCCTCAAAATGTGTTAATTTTAATATCGAGATGTTTAAGTACTTAATATATAGATTGACAGACTCGCGCAGAAAACTTAATTGATACATTTTCAAAATTAGTAATTTTTGCAATATAGGACTAGAGAAGATATATATTTTAAAAATTATATACGTAGACCGTAAACTAATTCAAATACATTCTAAAAAATTTTTATTGAAAAATATTATGAAATGATTTGATTTCTGGAATCTAAGAACATTTTTTGACTCGTAAGATTTTGTACAACTTTTTTTAATTTTATTAATAATTTACTTTATAGTGGAGTAAAAGACCTTTTTTTTGTTTTTCTGAAAACTTTCTAAAGATATCTGTCAAATTTGACATTTCGGCAATACAGATCAGAGAAGAAAATTTTTTCTAGCGAGATAGCATTTTTTAAAAGTCATTTGTTGTCAACGACATTTTTTTTAAATAGCACTACCTAATTATTTAAGCATAAATGGATAGTCCTTTTGAAGGGAAATACGTCGACATAGGATTTGGCCTACTTTACTTTGACAGGAGCAAAAAAGCCAATGACTGGAATGGACATGGTTTAAAATAACAACAAAAGTAGGTATCATAAACTGATGCGAGAACAGTGCCACAGTAAAAAATGGAAATTTGGGGATGTTTTGTGTTTTGGTTAATTGTAGGTACGTTTTTATGTATTGATATGTTGGCATTTTCGGCGATACGACGAATGGCAGTGTGTGGATTTTCAGTGACAGCTAAACATAACATTTTGCCTATCATTTTCTATCACTGTCGTTAGCCTTCTAGATCCAGACAGATTTCTAACATGGCCAGCGTCTTTAAATTTGGGTACTAATCTGCATACTGTAGACGGAGGTATTGGTTGTTCTGGATACGTGGCATTGAATAATTGGACATACTTCATCATAACTACGGATACTATCTCCGTATCCAACCATAATTAGGATTTCAGTTCTTTGTTTCTCATTTAAACACAACACCATCGTAATGTAAAGTTGTGGTATTTGTAACTGTCACAATGATATGAAGCATTATTGCATTCGCTAACTATCGTCTTCAGAACAATGCCTACATAGCCCCTACGATCGGGTGTACTATTTCCGTATCCAACCATAATTAGGATTTCAGTTCTTTGTTTCTCATTTAAACACAACACCATCGTAATGTAAAGTTATGGTATTTGTAACTGTCACAATGATATGAAGCATTATTGCATTCGCTAACTGTCGTCCTGAGAACAATGCCTACATAGCCCCTATGATCGGTTGTACCTACCCAATCTACATAAAAACATGTGCCTACAATCAACCAAAACACATTTTTGCTATAACACTGTTCGCGCATAAGTTTGTGATATCTACTTTTCTTATTAATTCAAATCATGTTCATTCCAATCGTAGGCTTTTTTTTCGCACCTGTCAAACTAAAGTAGGCCAAACCCTATATCGACCCATTTCCCTTCAAAAGAGCTATCCATTTATGCTTAAAAAATTAGGTAGTGCTATTTAAAAAAATGTCGATGACGTCATAGGTTTATGAAACATAGCGCAAAAAAGGTTTAACCAACGTGACAAAACGACAATTCCTATTTACTAATTGACATGTTTTAGCGTTTTTGTGAAAACTCAACACAAAATAAAATATAAATTTTTTGCGTTACTTCTGGGACGCACTGTATAATTCATCTTGTGATATATTTAGTAAAATAATTTAGTTTTCGATTAAAATATTTTTGGTTTTTATTTTTTGGGTCTAGGTTTTTTGGAGGCGTTGTTGGATCATATCCAGTTAAAGATATTTTGTTTGTTTACGTTTTTTAGTAATAATCAGTCTTTTTCTGAATAGAGATGATAGACTTTACTTTGTTTGAGCAGTTTATTTTTTCTACTTTTGTTTATTCTTTTTGTAAAGTTACAAATAACCGAGGAAACAGACAACGAGCCGCTAGAGCCTCTTCTAGGGACTAACCGAAGCGGCGGTTCGCCCAGCACAAGGGTCCCAATCTCCTCAACAGCAAATAACCTCCAACCGAACAGTGTTCATCAAAACAACACATCACAGCCAAATATTAATAAATTCGCAAACAGAGACAGCTCCGGCTTTCCAAGGTTCCAATCTTCTAGATGAAAAAAAAAAAGAAAAGGGAAGAAACTTCAGTTAAAAATATACATATACATATTAAGGGGATTGAGGAAACCGAGTTATCCGCTGACGACACGGGGATCGCACGTAATATCGTCAGAGTTAATCAAGGATTTCTCAAAAATGTACAGGTCGACCCTAATGTCTACATCTTGGCCTGTAAACAAGGCATCATCGTTCAAGCCGGTGACAGAAATTTTACGTATAATGCACCGTTCCTCATCATCCCAGGGCTAAACGAAAAAGTAATCTTAAGCGCTCAGTTCTTGCCACAGGAAAACGCCCTACTCGATTGCTCTTCGCCCCGGTGTCCAATCCAAAGGTCAAGCCGGATTACAGAGCCGAAAATGGCTCGACGATCGAGATATTACAAAGCCAGAGAGAAGCCGCGTCAGACAACGTCTTCCGCCGGAGAAGAACCTCCGAAAATCACCCCTATTTCACTCGCCACCAGATCCCCGAGAGCCGACAATCATACCAAAAATTGACCAGGTTTCGAAACATTCCCGTTTGAAACGTGATCGAACGTCGACTTTGGCAACTTGCAGTCATATAACCAGGGACAAGTATCTGGCCAATAAGGATGACGTACAATATGTGGCCTCTTCCGGTCTATTGAATGCTGTGCATTTCCGGGATTGTTCGGCTAGTGGTACCTGCTAATACTCGCTTCATAAGTGGAGAGTGGAGAACACTTCCGCTGTGATGAGAGGAAATAACTGGCTAACCTCGGCGTGTAGAGCTGATAATCAACAAAAACTGCTGTTTACCGTTTATTGACTAAAACCACATGATAGATACAATCGGATGTGTTATGTCCAATGATGTCCCACGTGAGCATTTTGATACTTCTTCGTTTATTGCTCTTTTGCCGTTTTTCGGAACATCGGTAAGTACGGGCTTGCACCGGGTGTCTTCCTTCGGGGTAATATAATGTTACGCGGTAATTGTCGTTGGTGTGTTTGGTAGCAGCGATGGTAATCCATTTCCTGGAGGAAGTCGCGTTGTTTCTTGTTTACCGCCTCAACCATTTGCTGGACGTTAGGGAAGTTAATGCTCGTACTTGCAGCAGCAGCAACTCTGATTTTTTGTCTCTCTGCGTCGTGCGTCGGGAATATTCGCAGCGAAACACTTGCACAACCTCCATTTCGTTGTAATAAAAGCATAAGCCAGGCATTGGAATTGACCAGAGTTGTTTTAGTCTGACTTTTGCTACCGATGAGTTAAAATGAACTAGGAATTGCCATTTGAAAGGCTCCCATTCATTTCCCAGTACTTGAATCTCCCAAACCAGTCAGCGTTTTGCTCATAATAGTTGAGCGTCTAGCAGCTATATCCGTTTCTCATGAAGCCACATGTCTTTGGCAACTCATACTCAAGTATCAGCTTCGCTGGTGTTTTTTCCATAACAGCATTTCATCTGCTACATAGCACAAACACAAACTTGTTCTGTTGTTGCCATGCATCAGAGCTCGGACTGTCTTTTTCAGCTCCTGCACATTCAATATTGTTTTCCGTTTGGTTAATTTGGTTTTATTGTTGGATTTGAGGTGAAGGAATTCTCCATATTTGACGCTCTTGAAGACTGTCCCAGTGTCACTTATGATGACGCTGGGACAACCAAATCGGGCTATAATATCGGTCACAGAAAGCGTGCGATGACGTCTGTATTGGCTCTCTACATGACGACGACTTCCACTCATTTTGTGTAGATATCCTCTATCATTATAATACGCAGTTTTGATGTCTGGTTTCTGAATCGAGCCCTAGTAAGTAGATCCTTATGGTGTGGAGCGGCATCTCGGCATCAGGAGTACACATTTTTGCTCGCTTTTATATCTGTCGTGGGTTGGCCGCCGTGCAGGTGAAGTACCGTTTGACGCAGAATCTTATTATCTCTTACTGTCAATGTTGCAGAGTGCTGCCACACTTGATTGAGTTTTGCTGGATTTCTATCTGGGGCGAAGTTCGTCATGATTCAAGGTATAGATTCATCCAAATACTAGTGGTAGGAGATCCTCTTCGACGAATTTGGCCCGAGTGATCTGGGAACCAACTGAGGAAGTATGGGAACTGGATTTTCTTGACTGGACAGTCTTTAACTTCAAAAGAGTACTCCTTTAACATCGGTAAGCGGGTCAACTTTGTCTTTGATGTGACCTTATTTTTGTTCAACAATAACAACGACAAGCTGTCCGTGCGGATTGTAAAATAGACGTCGGAGAGTAGATACGAATATTGGCAGATTACCCATCTGCCTGACAAGCTTCAACTTCTTTAATGCGATATTTACTGTCGGTAGTCACAGATAAATTTTAATAATGGCATCATGTTCAACGCCTCAAAATACTACGAAAACGATATATTTGAAAAAAATTTAGGAAAAAATAAGTTTTGACCCATATTTGGGCGTTTTCACCCAGAAATTTCACTTATCTCCAAAATTCATCAGCAAGTTATGAATTTTGATTACAGGATCGTGTTCAGTGCATCGAATTCCTTCGAAAATGATTTGTGGGTCTATTGTGTTTGGACTTTTTTTATGTGCCTGTGTAATTAGTCCACATTTTTCATATTATTAGCTAGTTTTAATTAATAGATATTTCTTAGAAGCTTAGAGATTATTCTATACTGTTCTTAGAAACCTACGAGAACTTCATGAAACAACAAAAATATATAAACGAGCCAATGCACTGCGGGAGGGGGATAGTTTTTGAAAGCCAACTTACAATTTTGTTATTGTTAAAAGTCAAACTTCGTAAATTGTTGTGTATTAATTGTACTACATCAAGGGAATTTGGTACAATATTTTAATACGGTTCTGACAACAAGATAAAATTATTTTTATTTATATTGGGCAAATGAAATGACGTCATTAAAAGTAATTAATTACTGCTGCTACGTTAAAATTAGAATTCACAAAGTAGCGCCAAATTTACATTAACTTGAATATTATTAACCCTTCTTGACCTCTGCAGTGTTGTCATATCCACAATTAAATACAGTTAGAAAAACATTAGATGATGTTTTTTACTTCTTTAAAAGGTGATATCACCTACTTTTCACTCAACTTATAACTAACAACCAATAGACCTACCAATATTTTTTCTTGACACTATTATTATCTCTATCTATCTAAAATAAATAATTTCACACATTTACTTTAAAAATATGCGTTTAGTAGTCGAAACTATTCTTCTAGTATATAAATAGATGACGGGTCATAAATTATATTATTATGTTAATTTCTATATAAAATATGCAAATAAATTCGGTAAATTTAAAATTTATAATAAAAGAGTTATATTTTACAATTGATTTTCATCCTAATCTATCAGTAGGTATTATATCTAATCATTATATTTGGTATTATATAAATATGTCTTGTTTATAAAAGCTTACAAAAACATAGAACTATATAAAGTTCATTAAAAAAGAAAACGAAAATCACACACTGTCAAAACAGAACTTTGAAATGACAGCACATAAAAGGCTCATGGATGGAGTTGAAAAGAAGGAAAACATTTTTTATTTTTTATTTTATTAGAAAAAGAAACTTGAATATAAAAATAAAAAGATATTAGTCTTTATTAACTCAACATATATACGCAATGCAGTACATAATACACAATATTACTCATACATGTATACAGCCAACCGTTTTCCGACATTTGATATATACAGGAGAAGGTAGAACGTTGTCCTTGGATGACAACGACAAAAAGTTTTTGAATTGACATTTAACATAATTTATTTTTGGAAAATTAGATTGGACTTATTAATAACAAAATTATTTTTGTTTAACAAGTTTTGTACATTTAAATGTAAGTAGAAATTTAAAGAAAACTGACTTTTTTCCATAAAATAAAGAATAAAAAAGTGTCACTATTCTGCATTCCCATCCTCGGACGTACTGTAATTAAAACTAAACGAATTTTGACAAAAAAAAAATTATTATAACAAAACATCAAAAAGTTAAATACTCGTATTGGATTTTCAGATTTTGAAAACAAAATACCTACTACTAAAATTTTTCAATTTTTTAAACTACAGCAGGAACAATTGGAATTTAGCAAGAAACCACTATTTGTTTGAATATGAATAAAATACTAGAAGTTTTGTAATATACCTACTGAAGTTTGTACTATTGGACTATTCTAATGAAAAAATTAATGCAACATATTATTATGTCATATTTAAATAGAATATTGTACAAAGAATATATACTATCTATTATATGATGTAATATAGTGTACTAGAAAGATATTTTAGATATATTACAGATTGAAGGATTGTTCAACTATCAGTAGTAGTGGATTGGGGCAGCCTCAGCCTAGCAATTAGGCCACAAGTGGGCCCTTTTTGCCTACCTCGCTATCCCATTACCTTGTCTGTTTCTGACCTCCCACGAACCCACCTGATGCCAGAATTTTGATGCATAACAGGTTTCCCTCACCTCATACGCATGCAACTCTTGGGTAGCAAATACTTTATACCTTAACTTCTCAACGGCTGCACAGTGTCGAGTATAAAGGGTCCTCCTCAATCCCTATCAAGTCCTCCTAAGCCTGCAATGGCCTGTCCAAACACACACCATTTGTTTTAGGGCTATTCGACCAAGGTTCAGCAGCCGTGTCGTCTTAGGTTTGTTAGGCCCATATATAAAGCTATGGGCCTGCCTACATCCTCTATTCATCCTCCAGTTTTGACTTAATGCTTCATATGACTATTTATTAAGGTCCCGTTAATGTTACCTCGTGTGATTCCGAGGATTGCTGCAGGCCCGTTGCCAGACCCCCTGGATCCAAAACGAACCAGATGATCTGCTCTATCGTTGTCAAGGATACCCATGTGATCCAAAACCCAAACCAACTTTACCTCTCTTCGTATGGCCAGGGCATCTCCACACTCCTGAACAAGGACGAACCTTGTCCTCGGAAAAAAGTTAAAAATCCTCTCCTCTACACAGTTCCTTATCATCTCCTTACTTGCGATCATCAAAACAGTGAAAACCTCTGCCTGAAATACTCAGTGAAAAACTTTCCTGGATACTACTGTCGTCCAGGTATATTCCTGTTCCTGAATACTCCTCTTTGACCCAAAATCCATCACTATAGCATGCTAGGAATCCCGGGAGGAACATATATCACCTTCTTGCCTTCACTGCTTTCTCGAGGGGAAAGTGGTGAAGTACTTGTTTCCTAGCCCTAACCGGTCCTCGGCTTCAGTGACCCTCATGCCAGATATTGGGATTTCCCTCTCCGCCCTGAGGCTATAGCAGCATGACCCTCTACCCGGCCTTCTGTTTTCCAACCACCTGTGTTTCTAATCCATAGGTAATATCTAAGCAGGCAAACCTTTAGATCCTCGATAGCCTCAGCTACTAAGTCTTTGTTTAAGTTTAGACTACACTCTACAGAATTGAATATTATGATAAAACCTTTTTATGATAACCGTAACTTCATCACGAATAAGAAAAATAAGGAAGTGAAGGTGAGCTGGTATTCATACTAACTAATAACATTTTTAATTGTACAATTCATGAATATGAATGTAAATGAATGCTTTGAAGGGAATGAACTGATGAGAGAGACGATAGCAGGGAGCACTAGGATCACGTGATTTAATCCATTTGATTTTTCTTGATTCAATGAATAAATAAAATGCTGAACAAATTAGAAAACCGATCAAAATCAAGATCATTTCAGTAACAAAATTTGAAATTTTTATATTGTCGCTTTCTAAATCTTAACCTTAATTAAAATAAACCATTAAAACAAAACTACAACCTAGAGGCATATAAAGTGGCCTCATATATTTTTGGTGTACTGTCAAAAATGTAATTAAGTATTATAACGTCCCCGACAGATTTATATTTCTAATTTTGCCCCCTTTTTCTGTGTTATCTGTTAAAATATGTTTGTGTTAAATAAATCAAAAACGTTATACGTGAAATTTATGTGTAGGAGAGCGCGCTGCTCGCCGGCAACTTAGATGGGCGAGAGTCGAGCGCTGTGGCTGAGCACAATAGAAACGGGGATTCCGTTCTTTGGAAAAGTTCAGCTATTTTCCGTGGAGGGCAATTTATTTTTCCAACCCCGGCGTTCTTATCTAAACAGCAGCGAAAATAATATCGCGCTGATAAAACTCACTGTGGCATCGGTACAGTCGGGGACCCAGCAGAAGATAACTCATATGGAAAAATTTATGTGGCAAATAAAATTTTGTGGAAACGCTGCAATACAAAGTTGAGATAGCAATTATACTTTTGCACAAAATGTATAATTAAGCTGTAATTTACTGATTATTTTAGAATAACTGATTTATAAATATTATTATAAGTATTTTTGAATGACAGTAAATATACAATGAGTCTAGGATAGACCTGAAAAGAAAAGAAAAGAAATGTATTTTATGTAAAAAAAAATCTCTTTTTTACTCCATGCTTGAATATATTGTATATATACCTATATAACTAAATAATAATAATGAAAAATATATGCCATGTCGATAATGAAATAAAACGAAGAACCTTACAAAAAAAATAGTTCACATTCGGAAAATATAATTCTGTATATTCAGTGGCTTACAAAGGTATACAATAATAAAGAAAACAATTCTTAAATATATAAAAATGTAATCTATGCTGAACAACTTACACTTCGGGTGTAATATTTTAATGAGATTCAGGAAATAGGCGTCTTTGTATAGTTTATAATAATATATTAAAAAATATAAAAAATTAAAAATGGTGTCTGTGACATACATATAAGTTACCAACATATATTTTGCTATTATATCTGCCTTAATGACATTAACACTCGCCAGAGTGATATCAATATCAAATTGGTGATTTTAATGTAAAATAAAAGTTTGTTATTTTTAATTACTTAGAGCAAACTGATTATTATTGTTATGAATTGCGATAAAATACTCACCGTCTAATCAGTTAGTTTCAAACAAGAATAAGGCTTCGACCAAACTGACAGCCGACGGGCGTCAAGTGAGCGAGCAATACTCCTGAACGCGATCTTCTAGACATATATGTAAGCTGCTAAAATCACATTTACTACATACGTATAGCCTCAACTAAACGGAAGAGCGGGCGATTTTGAAGATTTTACAGGATTAAATTTAGTTTGTAGGTTTCAGTTGGAGTTGTCGACGGTTGAACAATTTTTCAGCTAGTGCCACGCCGGGCATAAACTTTTTGTCATCTCGAGAGACATATCGCTTTCTTCATCAGAAGAAACTCTCAAAGTAGAAGTTAAGTCCTCTGGCTGATATTTATATTTACTGTGGCATTGGTTCATGGCGTTCCAGTGCATGATATTTAGTCATTTGCCCGTGTCGTACCGATCCTTGATTTTTTTCGAATGAGTCGTTTCTTAATTCCAGGTAGTTGTAACCTCTCATGTCGGTAGAAATTATTTGCATTCTTCTGGATTTCTATTACTCACTCACTCACTCACTCCCTCTCTCCCTCCCTACCTCCCTACCTCCCTCCCTCCCTCCCTCCCTCCCTCACTCCCTCCCTCACTCACTCACTCACTATCTCACTCTGTCTCAATCTGTTATTGTTTCATGATGTTTCTACAATATATTCTCTTTCTTTTTTCATGTTCCTAGAACTTTCGATATTATTCTATGTTGCTTTTAGTCCTTCGAAATTTCAAGAAATATCAAAAAATGTACCTATAAAGTAAACAGCTACGTCAATGCGCCAGGAGTGTTTTTGATGATTAATTTATAATTGTGAAATGTCAAACTGTTGTGTATTAATTTTGTCAAATAAAGGAATATTGTTACAATATGTTATCAGCCCTGTGCTCTACAACGTTCTGTAGATTGTTATTCTTCAATTGATACTTCTGCTCCTTTAGCTTTATACTACCATGACTTCCTGTTTGTTCGAGACATATTTTTGCATGCATAGTCCGTAGAATATTTTTTTAAAGTAACAGCATTCGAAAGTGTTGTGACGTCGTTGTTCACACAAGCGTCAGTTAAAGAAGTTTTCAAAGAGCTTATCCACGGCACATTGCAGAAGGCAAGGATAGACCTTCTTCGTCTTTAGAGATCAGGTTTATAAATAAACTGTAGGAGCAGCTTTGGGGCCACCCTTGTTTTCAGTTTTAACAAATATCTACATTGGAGCCTTCGAGAAAAAAAGCTTAGAGTCGGCAACTCTAAAGCCAAAATGTCAGTTCCGATATGTAGACGATACCTATACTAAGGCATACCGTTTATAGAAAACCAACTCTCATAGATAGCTCACACGGATTGATAAGTCCCATTACTACCCAGCCCAGAAACAAAGTATTGCCAATATATCGAAAAAGTACTAGGTTAGGCATTTGGTATCATCTATTTATCATATGCGCTATGGAAATAATATTTTGTTGTTGACAGTTTTAGTGACACATTTCTATGTGTGAATATTGCAATTTAATTTGTCATGGACAAATCCGATTAATCAAGTATTTTTGTCGTAAAACAGTTCATATTAAGCAATTCAGTTGTGCAAGTGCAAAGAAATTTTCATCGCGAATTTAATGTGGAAAGACAGAAGAATTCCAACACTTCAATGTTTGGTGTCATAGGACCATAAAGTACTTTTTTGAAGAGAATAACGAAACTATTACAATAAACTCCGAACGTTACATTAACATGTTACAGATATTTTTACGACCCGAATCGTATTTCGAAAAAAATAAATAATATTGGAGCAAAAATGTTGGAACGGGTTATGCAAAATTTTAGATACAGATTACACAAATATATAGAGAATCGAGGAAGTCATTTGAAGGATGTTATTTTCAAAACATGAATTGCACATATTATTTTGTAATTTATCATAAATTTTTACAATAAAATGTTTTTTAGTCTTGTAGCAGATTGTTGAAAATAGGTGATAACAAATTCCTAACCCAGTACTATCTGGGAGCCGGAATACTTAGAAAATGAACCACAGTACTTACGAACATCTCGTAGAGAAAATGAATACACGAACAGAAATACTAGACAAGCCATCAGGACGGAAAAGTACAAGTAAAAAGAGGAATATCTGCTCAACATTTACGTGTTGAGCAGATGTACTGACAAAATAATCAGCATCTTAAGGAACAATACTACTAGTAATCACCTACAACAACTCAATGAATATGAAGACAACTTTTCCCAAGACAAGCTGCACAAACAATATACTTCAAGGTCCCGATGTGTACAGTTTATCACATATGGATAGAAGAATCAGTAGTTGCGGAGCACAGCATGCTCAGTACTAGTTGGTAACAGCCCCTGGAATACCTCTTACGTTCTTCCCCAGCTTGGGACTAGTCCTCCTACCAAGCTTTTCTACCAAAGTCATTAAGATTGCCATAAGTAATGATCCCGGCAAGCTGAGGAGTCCCGCTAGGTAAACTTTCCTTGCCTCGACGTCTCCTGATCTGAAACCTACAGATAGAGAGCACCCTAACCTCACTGTCTCTGCTCCTGGCATTAGCAACAGTTTCGCCAAGCAAGGGCAGACCTCGCGACCTCGCCTCCAGACCCACCGATGGGAATGGTCGCTACAAGCACTCCTGTCCTGTGCGCATTGGGCGTTGGGAATTGTATCGCCTAATGACTTTAGACGCTCCTAACCTCAGCTCTTTAGTAATAATTAATTGATTTGATTTTATGTTAGCAGGATAATAATTGTCGAATTAAATTAAATAAAGTTGATTCTATATGTATATTTGATATCATTGAACCCCAGACTACTCCACAGAACAACCCGGACACGACAGACGTCTTTCTCCAGAAACGCGAAGTCATCACAAGCAAGGACTATTCTTGGTAAGACAAACTATACTTTAGTTGTTGGGAATTAAGAAAGCAGATTCTAAAGCCAAATCCACAATTTTCTTGAAAGAAACTAAAATTGCCAAAGATAGCCCAAAGTCAAGAGAGGTGTATCGACCCTGGAGTACTCCCGAAGATGTTCGAGCAGTCCCGAAAGACTTATTACTTTTTAAATTCAGTATTTCGAGGAAAATTACAAGTCTAACCACATAACAAAGAAGTGACTGAACAAGATTTAGATACATGCAGTTATAAAGTGAGTTTCACTTGGTACGAATTTCTTGAAGATTATCGGGATAATCTGGAAGAAGAGATAAATAAGAAATATCAGACCAAGCAAGAACCTTCATTTTAAACGACGACATGGAATTATTCCACAGACAGAAAACTTATTTGTATTTACCTGAAGTCGAGGCCAGAATACCGGCTATACAGGGTGTATCTTAAGTGATGACTTTAATTTCAAGGGGTGATTCCTTGTCATATTTTAAGCAAAAAAGTGCATATGAACATCGGTCCGCAAGTGCTTCGTTACCGAGATACAGGGTGTCAAAGTTGGGAAAATAAATCGCATTTTCTTAAATATCTTTCGACTGATTCGAAATAATTTAATGAAATTTCATACACGGGGGTTTTTTGGAATGACAAATTCAAAGCTGTGGTCAATTTAGGTGTATTTTTTTGAGGGCGCCACCGGCAACGATTTCGGCCTCTTTAATCCATCGCAACTTTTTTCTGCTACCCTGTATGCCATTTTGGACTAGAATAATCGATTCTCCTACCTTATCTGCTTAAAAAAGATTTTAAAGAAATGTTTTTTTGTTGAATACAAAAATTCCTGTGATAACAAAATTCCGATGATATTTGGCATTAAAAGTGACAAGATACTGTCAGTTGACTATCTTTTAGTGTGCAGTTAACTATGAATAACGTTGAACAAGCTCAAATACATTTCATTTATGGGCTAGCAGATGGAAATGCTGCACAAGCCCGTCGAATTTACCAGGAACGATTTCCCAATAGACCACTTCCATCAGAAAGAACTTTCATAAGGCTCCATGCTAGACTGTGCGAAACTGGATCTTTAAATGCTCACGCTGAACGTATTGGTAGACCGAGAACAATAATGACACCACAACTAGAAGAAGCAATCCTACAAGAAGTGGAAGCTAATCCGTCAAGTAGTACGCGAAGATTATCTGAACAGTTTAACATAAGTCATCAAAGTGTTTGGAGGGTTTTGCACACAAATTTACTTTATCCGTACCACATTCAACGCGTGCAACCACTGTTGCCAAGAGATTTTCCTGCACGGTTAGATTATTGTCGATGGTTTCTCCAAAAAACTGCGCAGAATCCCAACTTTACGTCTAAAATTCTGTTCACAGATGAGGCAACTTTTTCACGGGATGCCATCATAAACTTCCACAATAATCATTTTTGGAACTATGAAAATCCCCATGTTATTGGAGAACGTGGATTTCAGCAGCAGTTTTCGGTGAATGTGTGGGCCGGAGTTATTGGTGATCATGTCATCGGACCGCATTTTCTTCCTCCTCGACTGAATGGTGAGACTTACAGACAGTTTCTAGCTGAAACATTGCCTGGTCTGTTAGAAGATGTACTACTAGCAACCAGAAATGACATGTGGTTTATGCACGACGGGGCACCTGCTCATTTCAGTCTTGCTGTTCGCCAACATTTTAATGACACTTTTGCTCAGCGCTGGATAGGTCGGGGAGGACCTCAGCCGTGGCCAGCACGATCTCCAGACCTAAATCCTCTGGACTATTTCTTTTGGGGACATCTGAAGTCGCTTGTTTGTGCAACGCCACGTGTAGATGAAAATGATTTAAGAAACAGAATTATAAATTCTTGTAATGTCATACGCAACACTCCAGGAATTTTGGAACGTGTGCGACAGTCGATGAGCAGAAGATTACATGCTTGTATTGACAGTGGCGGTTCTCATTTTGAGCATTTGATTTAATTCAATTTTTATGATATTTCCAGCTCAAGTAAGTTTAAATGCGTTTTTCATGGAAACGGTTGCTCCTAGCTACTTCATTATTGGCGCCCTCAAAAAAATACACCTAAATTGACCACAGCTTTGAATTTGTCATTCCAAAAAACCCCCGTGTATGAAATTTCATTAAATTATTTCGAATCAGTCGAAAGATATTTAAGAAAATGCGATTTATTTTCCCAACTTTGACACCCTGTATCTCGGTAACGAAGCACTTGCGGACCGATGTTCATATGCACTTTTTTGCTTAAAATATGACAAGGAATCACCCCTTGAAATTAAAGTCATCACTTAAGATACACCCTGTATAATATTAGACGAAGAAATGTATCCAACCTACTTCAACAAGCTTATGAATTTGAGAAAAATCAACGCCATTTGTATAAATAAAAAAGACCTCAGAAAGAAGTTTACCCATCGAGAAGTTACAATACTGGAATGCATAAACCAGCTGGAAATTTCAGGAGTACTAACTAGAGGAGCGATTAGTCTATTGGGGATACGGTATCTTCCATGTTGACTTAAAATGCTGTGTTGGAAATTACAATTGGCTCCGGTATCGATGAGGACCTCGCACCGGCTGCCGTTAACTTGGACTGTAATCTTGGACTATCTACAACTCGTACTGGCACTATGTTTATGGTGCTGGTTGTTCTCATTGATTGTTGTTGCAGTGGTTCTCTCGGAGCCGGACATCTCGTGATGTCTCGGCCCCCATGACGTTACCCGGCAGCCTGGGGCAGTCTCTGTTGAAGTGATTTCCCCTGCAGTGATAGCAAATGCACTGTGGATTTGCTGCATTCGCCCGTATCGACGGTCCACGCTATTCTTGATTCTTTGACCGAGACGGACTTGGGGTCTCCTCCTGTCCTGGCTGGACCCCGCCGCGCGCCGCCGGGGACCATTTCTTCTGACCCTCTTCTTTCTTCGCCGGCCCATCTGTATAAACCCCAGTGGTGTCATGTGTTGGTCGCGGACGACTTGTACCATCCCTGGCATGGGTGGTGGGTTCGTGTGAGGCCGTGCAGCTATGAAGCTTAGGAAGCGCACTGCTTAGGTGACTCTTAGACTGGCGCGGGGGGATATAGTAGCGGAGTTCGCGGCCGCTTTTGCGGTTGCTAGCTCCGAGGTAGGTTGGATTGAAGTACATTGTATGTTTCCGTTTCTTGACCCTGAAACAGACAGAAACATTCGACCACCCTGCGTCCAGGAATTAATGTTTAGGCCACCTGTAACTACCGGTAGCCTCTTCGGGTCGGTAGTCCACAGCGTTTCGGAATCACCAAAGGCGTAAATCCCAGATCCTGTAAGTCGCTGTTGCGGACGAACCAGGCGGCCCTCGACGGCTTGCACCTGAGCTAGTTGCGTCTTCGCTGCGTATCCCCACGCAATCCCAGCGTATATCAGCTATGGCTGCAATACTGCTCGGATAAGGGTTAGTATATTCCGCAGGCAGAGACGGCTGTTCCTGCACAGGAGCAGATAAAGCTTCACCCTTACCGTCCTCGCTCTGCGCATCTCGGTGGCGACGTGCGGCTTCCATGTCAGCGTACGATCCAGGGTTATCCCTAGATACTTGACAGTGGTCACCCATTGGATGTCTTCTCCATTGAGCCTCACGTGTCCCTGGGAACGCGTTCGATATCTACGGGAAAACATATATGTGCATTTCTCCAGGTTGATCGCCACCTTCCATTTGTCGCACCAGTCCATTCGTCTGACGGCTCTCTGGAGTCAAACTCGACCATCTTTACAAGAAGCCCACCACGTGCCGTACCCTGTGTGAAGGCGTTGGCGACATTCAGAAAGACTGCATCGGTGGATTATCGGTTGTTTGAACCCGTAGACACAAGTTCCACTAACCTGAGGTGCTCGGTTGAGCAGTTGAGTGTCCGCTGCGGTAGGCCAATTGCTCTTCGGGGATGATCGCAATTAATTCGTCTTCACTTGCAGTTTCAGCAGGATGATCCTCTCTGCTACCTTGCTCATCATCTATAGCGGAAAGCAATGTTAGATTTTTACATTTTCGGGAAAAAGATGACGTCGGCTTTTTTCCACCTGTCGGGGAATCCTCGTAATATCAGGATGGCGTTAACGATGTTAAACAGCGCCATCACGTTTTTGTGGGGAAGCCGGAGTATCGAGTTTCGGATCTGGTCACATTCAGCAGCTTTGCGTAGGTAGAGGTGTCGTAAGATACCTCTTACTTCCTCGGGCGTTACTGGCCTGATGTTGTCTCTGTTGGGTTGGCGTCGTTAGCACCGTACACGTCGTACTACTTCGTTAGCGTGCTACTCGTCCTCGTCGTCGAAAAGGTTTTCCCTACACTGTAATTCGAGGCTGTCGGCGAATCCCATGGCCTTTTCAGACCTTGTATAGACGATCCCATTCTCGACATGAATCGAAGGCGTCAACTTCCGGGTGGACCTCATTGACCGTTACATCGTCCATAGGCTGCGGTCCTCGCGGTTTAGTGACTTTAGACATGCTGTCACAAGGACTGATAGTGCTCGTCAAGGGCTCTTTTTGCCACACGTCTTAAGTAATTTACCTACATAGTTCGCTCGCCAACTGTCCGTAGTCTCTATGGTGTTGGCTTCAAAGGCGATGTAGATATCTGTCTAAAGACTTACGATGGCTGCCTCGAGGTCCGCTATGTTACAGATGACGGGAATGCGTATACAGATTCAACAGCATTTCTACGCGGAACTGGTCCCAATCGATACGCCTGTCTCTTGGCGACGGTTTATTCGCACATCGTCGTCTCTTAGTGTTATGAGAATGGGGATATTGTTGATTGCTCCCTTGTAGTGTATCGTCAGGTCGGCGGCCATCGGTATTGCCCCGAGTAAGGCGATATTCAACATGTGTGGACTTCCAATTTCTCAGTAGTACGTCGGTCCATCGGGTTCATTCACTATAGCGTCCTCGTGGTCCTGCAAAAACGAGCCTTATATGAGAATTCAAGTATAGCAACGTTCTGCCCTTTATTCATCGACAGAGTTCAGTGTTACTTTTTTATAGTCATACATTTTTTTGACATTTGTGTGCGAAGCCAGTTGCATCAGTAACAAATTTAATAATAATTTAACAATGTTACGCATTAAAACAAAGTTATCAGTGTCTCATTTTCTTGAAGTGACACTCCAGCATTTTTGTACTCTTTAAATATGTTATTACCAATAAGAACGCTTTTTATACTGATAGAAATTCTAACTCAATAAACACTGCCACTACTCTCACATTTCAGAACATAAAATCAGAATCCGGTTAATAACTGTTAATTTTCTAGACGTAGCTTGAACGTGCATGTTTAAATCTCTATATTATGTTAAGGTGCAAGACGAACTGCCGAATGAAATGAACCACGATCTACGATCCGGAGCTTTCGCTGCCTGGACACATTTATGTTTAATTGTCGCGAAAATGTTTATACAAGTTTTTTTTAGATTTTGTCTTTTGTTCAAGTCAACTGAATCTGATATACCAATTCGATTTAAATTTTAATATTTGCAATATACTTATTTTCATTTTAATACAACTTTCGTGTAATGAATTGCAGTCTAGCTTTTTAAAACTTGCAATCATTTAGAAATCACATTTTTTAAATATTGACACCTTTCTTATGAAATATGTGTAATGTAGTACATGGAAGCAATAATGACTAAATATATAAATTGTAAAGATGGCTGTAAGACGGTACGTAATACTAATGGCTTGTCACTCAATTTTTTTAAATTTTTCTAGTATATTTTTTGTATGTATATATAAATATTGAATATTGTATTTCTTTTTAAAATGATATTTGGACAACTTATCTTATTTACAGAACTCATGTAGTGTATCCCATTTTTTATGATGCAGGTAAAATATAATCTTTAACTACCTACATAGTTTAAGAAAAATGATTTTTTTTTTAATTGGAGTGTAGCCTTATATAACAGTAAACATTAATATGTTCTCAATATTCGTTACTCATTACAATTAAAATTACTGTGCTCAGTGCTGACCATATAAAATTGCGCAGAAGATTACCAGTAAATTATAGAAAATATACTTTTTGATGGACAATGGGGTAATTCCTTGGAGAATTTAAACATTACGCAGAACTAGAAGAAGTGTAATAAGCTTTAGTAAGCTTTCCGAGAAACTTACCCCGGTATCAATTTACTTCTCACATAATTCCTCCTCGCAACTTTTATCGTAAAAATGTCATCTTATCGTCAGGGAATTTAAGAAGTAGTTAAAAACATTTAAGTCTCAGGACTGTTTCCCGGAGTGTACCGAACGTTATATACACAGCCCCCGGAGTGTGTTTTAAAAGTTGCCGCTATAAATTGTCCCGAAGCGATCCCCGGATCTCGCTCTTATCAGTCCCAGCGCCTCTTCTTAAGTTCCCTACCTCTTCCTCCTCGCTCCTTGACATCAAAAATCTAGCATTCCCTCTCGACTTTCCAACAACCCACTACTTTCCGTGCAGAATAACCAAATTCTTTTCGCCTTTGTTGGATGCGGACTTCTAATTAGCTAACAGAATCGAGATATTTATTACTCTGCGAGATTGGATGATTTAAACTGCTAGATCAAAGTAATTTACATAAAATAATGAAAAGCGTTTCAAATTGTGTGCGTTTTTACAATATTGTTAAACTTTTCAACTTGATTACTTTTAGTATTACAAACTCGTCAACAAACAGATAAAGTGTCATTTTAGGTATTACAAAATTGTAAGCTGAAAGGTATATGTGATATGTGCGTGCGTGCATGCGTGCGTATATGTGTTTGTATGCGTGCGTACGTGTGACTGCGTATGTCAACGCGGAATGAATTCAGACCTGGTTTTTACATCATGGAGGTTTTACTCATGGACCTTAAAGTTAGAACATAGGATTTAAATCAAATTACTGCGTAACAAGTTATAAAAAGGTGAATATATAAAATAATTCTAGACAGGGTGTTTGTAAATAAGTGTGAAATATTTTAGGGGGTGGTTGCCCCAGTTATTTTGTTAGTTATTTATTAAGTGAGAGGACGCCGTTTCTATTGATGACATCAAAGCAAATTCGTCTCAGATTTTAAAGGCCATATCAAATGAAGCTATCCAGAGCTGCTTCGCGAAATGGAAGCGCCGCTGCTGGGAAAAGTTTGTGAACAGTTGAGGGGAATACTTTGAAAGAGGCAAGGACAAATAATGTATAAAATTAATAAAGTCTAAAATAATAAAGTTCGGTTATTTTCTGAACAAATAATTATATTATATTATTATATATTAATATAGACATAATGTATCTATTTCATGAACATATCACTAGAATATATTTAATTGGTCTTAGAATATATTTCCGTTAATATAATTAAAGTTATTGTCTAATCTATGTTAATGAATTTGTCTTCATATCCTCTAAGTCTAAGAGATATTCAAGACACGATCTTGAAGAAGTGATAACTTCCCGATACACTTTCATAAAACAGTCACCACTTAATGATGTTAGTTTTGCGATAATAGTAAAGGAGTTATTAAATTTTTATTGGGGTGTTGAAAGCATTGTAGTGGAGATGGTCATTGAATTTCAAGCTTTCAGGTCAGCATTTCATCGTCACTTCGCCCGAATCGTGTCGTATCAGTAATCAACAGATACAATGTCTCCCCTTTTGCTCAACATTCTGTTCAATGGGATCGATACAATTTCATTCAAAGCGTTGCACTTCAAATGACATCGCGAATACTATTATTACTTTGACGCTTTTTCTGTAGGAAGGGGTGAAACCCATTTGATGATTAAACGATTTACTAATCTTGACCCAACAAAGCGGAAAAATTTAAATATGTTTCTAGATGTACCTAAAGAATAAAAAACTATATTTTTTATTATTAAAAATATTATATTTAACACCCAATTCCAATTATTAATTTCAGTGCAAAGAGATTTTAAAATATTTAGAATAATAAACAAATAATTTGCTTTCAATTATTGTTGTTATTTTATTTTTAATTATTACAGAATGACAGATTTATAAAACGCTATATTTTTTAATTACTTTAATTAAATAGAACAGAACAGTAATAATTAATAATACTAACCTAATAAAATATTATGCAATGAGTTGTAAATGCATACTTAGATACACGGTCGTCACGTCAATTATTTTTACATAGAGATTACAAAACAATTTTATTTTATACAGTTTTCCGTATCTCGAAATATAACATATTTCATACGAGGAAGACGAATTTTTCTTGCGACTACCCTGATGTAAAATATTGTACTTAATGAGGTCCCAATTACTTAAAGACAGAAAAAAATATTCTCCTAACTGACAGTCCAATTTGAGAAATAATTTTATATTGAAATTTCACGTTAGTTAGCTGTGTATAGTAAAAATGCATCAAGGATTAGGGTAATATATTTTAAAACGTAATAGTGCAATGTAAAAAGTACCAATATCGTAAAAAGAAACTATACCCTCAAACATATGTATAAATCTACACTTACTGTTTTGAGTATAAAAACTACCGAAAATATATTGTTATAAATTCTTGTGAGATTGTCATTTTCTTACCTGTATTTACTTATTCTGCTTAGCTTCTTCTTCTTTGTAGATATCCTATTTTTCTCCTTTATTGTCTGGGCGCCAGCTCACATGAGCATATAGTTGTAATTTAATTCAAATTTTGTTTGTAATATTTATAGTCTTTGAGAAAAAAAAGAAATTTAAGATTCAAGCAAATTTTTATCTAATATGAGTAGTCTTACCTCAGGGTAAGGTTCTTAGAAGATTAG
The DNA here is from genome assembly GCF_000390285.2 of Anoplophora glabripennis. Lineage (NCBI taxonomy): Eukaryota > Metazoa > Arthropoda > Insecta > Coleoptera > Cerambycidae > Anoplophora > Anoplophora glabripennis. The sequence continues at coordinate 427,870 of NW_019416553.1, forward strand.
TATTTAAAAAAAAATTTATATTTGAATTTTAACTGACCACAGTTATTCTATTTCTCGAAAAAATAATTTCTAATTCATTTAATTACTCTAATCCATTATATTTCAAATTAAAATAAAAAATATGTGATTGGCTAACACTTAATAAATTAAATAAATTTTACTGTTTTAAGTATTCTTAAATTAAACCTACGACACTTCCTCTACTCTAGCTTAAACTAAATAACAATATCCAAGATTTGGATTTAAATATTGAATTTAACACAAGTCTGTATTATATTAAGGGTTTATACTTATTTACCACTGTCTAATACACTAATTTCTTTTCGTCTTGGTCCTTTATCTCCTCTATTCCTTTCCTGTACCTGTTAACACAACTTCTGTTCCTGATTTGTCATTTGTCATATAACTCCTTGTTGTTTGTCTCCTTGTTGATATTTCTATATTATTATTCCCTGTCGATGACTTGTATTAGATCTGTGTTGACTCGAAACTAGGCAATACTCTATAACAGTTAACTTTGTTTTGTTATTGGACTTACTTAAGTTTCTATTGTCCGTAATCTTCAATTAATTTAGTTCTGTTTTCTTCTACTCCTTTTCTTCATTGAGTACATTTGTTTCTTTCTGGCAATCAAATTATCTTCCTTTTAAATTAAAAATTTTATTTTCCAAAACTTCAGCTGTGAGCTCTCTAATTTATTATTTTTCTTTCTTCGTTACCTCACTCTTTTTCTTTTCATGTCCCACTAATTTTTTTTAAATGACCCTAATTCTAGTAATCCAAATGTTTATTACCAATCATATTTTCAATTTCGAATATACTTTATTACATTATATTTCCTTAAATTTTGTTGAAATGATATTCATTTTTTTATGATTATTTTAATTGATCATAGGTATACTAATTTTTATTTATTTTATCTTTTCTTTCTCAATTTCAACCATCTACTGTGCTCCTATTGTTCACACTTATTCAACTTATAATTTATTTCTTTAAAAGCAACTTTACCAAATTTGCCTTTCTCTCTGATATTTTAAAATCTTTGCCACTACTCATTCTATTACAATACATATATATAAAAATTCTATATAAATTTTTACAATTTTTATCAATGCAGGCAGTTTAATTCTTTATTTAAAAAACTAATGCTGTTTTACAGTTATCGAAGCTATGAAAGAACGTTTATTGATTTCAAACCAAAGTATGTTCAATTTCATTGAGCTCATGTAGGTATAACTAATTTTCTTTTACCTTATTTTGACCTTCTCATTATATACAAATATATCTAATGTACCGTGAGCTAACGAGCCATAGGCTAAACAATTACCATTTATAGTAGACGATAAAATCATATCGAATGATTTACAAGGAATTAGCATACGCCAGTAATAACAGTACTATCTAATCGTCCTCCTAGCGTATCATTAATTAATAATTAATTAAGATCAAGCAAATCAATCTAATTTATTATTCAGCCATAATTTACTGTCAGTATTTCCAAGCGGCCCTCGCACCTAAATAAAACTTATTGTAAAATTTAATTTTCAACTTGAATACTTAAAAGTTTTCTCGCGAATATTAGCGAGAACTTAAACAGGATTTTGATATTAACTTCCTCAAACTTTTATATTGGATAATTTTCTTATGAAATATTATTCTTCAGTGGATTTTTAAACTTCCATTTGATATCGCTCGATCTTTGCTTCCCACTCGGACTAACTGAACTGTTTGGATGATTTAAAGTAATGACATTTAATTTACTTTTTATACCTACATAGGTACCTATTACTTCTGTCATTTTTGTTTTGCTTTTTAAATATACAGGGTGTCCCGGTACTTGATACAAAAAAGTCGAGTACAAATAGATGAGGTCAAAATAATATCAGTCATATAATGTTTTTCATACGGGCCTTCGTTAACAAGTTACGGGCACTAAGGTGAAAATTAAAGTTATTTTTATTTACAGTTTCTAAACTATTAGCTTCAGCATGATGCAAATTTGGCGATCGATAACACATGCGAATAACATTCGTAGCCTTAAGAAGTGTTTGGAGGTGGAAGATGACCATATTAAAAATGTATTTTGATAGTTTTCTTTCTTTTAAATTATTTTTTTAACTTATTCTTGTTTTGTGTTATATGTAAAGTGTGTTTGTTAAATTTTATAAGTGAAAATTATATTAGCAGACAATAAAATTTCCTAGGCTCTTATTTTAAAACTATGTACGGTTCTAACGTAGTAATTATGTCCAATTAAAAATTAAAAACAAAAAATGGTCGAGGCGCCGCTCGATGTGGCATAAGATCACAAATATTTATTAAACCGTTAATTTTACCGAGTTGAACCAAGAGGGTATTATAGTCGGCAAATTCTTCAGGGAACTTATTTTTTATGCAGGCAGATTGCAATCCTCGTATATGCAAAAATTCTGGATTGTTAACCATTGGGTATAGTCCGTCCCTGGCGTTCTCGTCATAATGAAGTTTCACTTACAACATCAAAAACAAGCTGTACGCATGTGTTATCGATCATCAAATTTGCATCATGCTGAAGTTAATAGTTTAGAGACTGTAAATAAAAATAACTTTTGAATTTTCACCTTTGAAGGCCCGTAACTGGTTAACGAAGGCCCGTACGAAAAATATTTATATGAAGAACTGATATTATTTTGACCTCAGCTATTTGTACTCGACTTTTTTGTATCAAGTACCGAGACACCCTGTATAATGCATACCTAAGTGTAATGAAAATAATTATGTACCTACTATAATTTTCTTTTTATCTTTGTTTTTATTTGTTTTTCAATTTCTGACAGTTTAAAAAATAGGTTTATTAATTTCTAGATAAGAGTGAATAAGTTAGGGTGCACCTCGGGATGCTCAAACTTTACAGAGACATTTCTTATGTGATAATAAGTAAAAACCTTGATCCGAAATCTGGTCGTATAGCATAACTTCCACCCTTATGATTTTTTTTAATATACAGGGTGCTTGGAAAAGTTGGTACAAAATTTAAGGGGGTGAAAGTAGAACCAAAAATAGTAAAAAAAGTTCCCATAAACATTAGTCCTCCCTAGCACCGTTACCGAGATATGGCCCCCCAAAGAGTTTTATCATTTAGATATTTTTTAAAATAAGTTTCTTTCTGATTAAGATAACGGAATGAAAATTGTAGGTAATAATCATACCATAAGGGTTTTTTAATGAATTCGAAAAAATAAGTAGTGAAATTTTTCTTCAAAAAAGTCTAATTCATTAAAAAATAATATTATTTGCTTGATAATTCAAAGGAATAAAAAAATTCGAGAAATTTTCTGTTAAGAGTAGGTAATTACAAAACTATCCTTGTTTATAACCGATTTTGATGAAACTTATGGTAGTTAAAGACCCTTATGGTATAATTATTACCTACAATTTTTATTCCGTTATCTTAATCAGAAAGAAAGTTATTTTAAAAATATCCAAATAATAAGACCCCTTTGGAGGGCCATATCTCCGTAACGGTGCTCCGGAGGACCAATGTTTATAGGGGCTTTTTTATATTTTTGGCTCTACTTCACCCCCTTAAATTTTGTACCGACTTTTCCAAACACCCTGTAGATAAGATAAAGTAGCCTAATATGAGACCCATTTTGTAAAAAAATTGTAGTAATAAATTTTCAAATATTAATAGTTCCATTGAATAATCATGGTGTCTATATTGACAAACAAATGATAAAAGTATATTTTTTATTTTATTGCATTTAAGAGATTGCCTGGGGTCTCACATTAGAAACGGTTTCATATTACGCTGCTTTACCTTACATAGTTAAAATGACGTATTTACAAAAAAAAATACTCTTGACAAATTTTCATTTTTTTTTTTTTTTGATTTCGGAATAAACTGCTTAATGGACATCCATTTAAAAACGTTCGACGTTTTTGCAGTATCCGTTTTCTTTAATGTTGAACATCCCTGGGAACAATTTAGGGACGTCCTAAAGATGCTACAGATCATAGAAATTTTTTTTAAACTTGATCACCCTGTATCTTGAAGGAGTATTTTTGGAAAAATATTTATATAAAAAACCCTACTTATTTCAAAGGTATACCCCAGATCCTATTCGACGTTAAATCTAACATATTCTGTGTATAAAAAAAATGCAGACAATTTATAATAGTACCAAGCCTAAGGCATTAGAAGTGGTTTTAGGTTTGAATAAGACCTCAACTTTAATTCTTTAAGAGGGCGGAGTAGATCAGCAATCGACACTTTAAATTGTGTTGTAATATTTTCGTTACAGCAGGCACGCTCCAGATTTCCTATGAGAGATAAGATTGGATCTTAGATAAATACAGGTAGGAGCCCTCTGGTCAACCAAAATCTGCCAAAATACTGTGATTTGTCTGAGGTATACAATATCGAGCTGACTATTGTTGTTCAACAATTGTTTCACTTATCACCAACATCATCATTTTGTTCTATTACTGCATGGTCTTTCTACGTCGAATGAGGTTTCAAGTATTTTGTTGCCACTTTTATTGTGTTCCTGTGAAAGTGAGCATTTTCACATAACTTTTATAACTGGGAACCAGACACATTTTTTTGGCATTACTTGGAAATGGTAGTCCCTAATAGAAGTGTCTTAACACCGTACACCAGTTAAAGGATAATGTACAGTTTATGTAAAAAGTTATGTGGAGGTTGGATTTATTTGACGCTGTATGGTAGCTATACCAGTTCTTTTAAAACAACTTATTTAGTAAAAATTTATCTACTGCACAAATTAACAAAAAAGTGTTGAAATCATATCCAACGCTTTTGACATCATAACAATTAGGTATACTAAAAATACAAGATATTTCTGTTTGATTGTTTCTGTTTCTGTTTCTGTTTGACTGTTTGATTACGCCACGGTAGCGCAGTCGGTCGAGAGTGCGGTGGCAAGCATTTCTCGGCCAGGCTTCCTACTCTGGTCCGGGTTCGATCCCCGGTGTCGGCACTGGCAATGTCGATGGATAATGGGTGTTTGTCCGCGTTTTTTCAAGTGTAGCCCCCTTCCGCACAAGCCTTTGGCTTTTGGATTTGGGGGTTGTCTCATTTCTGTGGTGTGTTTTATTTTTTTTTTTATTGATTGTATTATAAATTTTAAAAATTAGAATTAATTGATATTTATTTGACTAAAATATCAGCTTTAAAAGTGAAACGATTTTATCTAATATAAGGGAATTCTTAAAACTAAACTCGGTTTTTTATGTGTAGGTCATGTCTTAATCAGTCTAACCCTGGTGTATTTTCTTCCTTGAAAGTTTTATCTTATGCTTGATTTCGTATTATGAATTGCATACATTATTTTTTTGTTTTAATCTGATTTTTCACAATATCTAGCTTTTATTTTCTTCAACCTGTAAATTTTATTTTATTACTACTCTCGCTTACCGTCTGGGCCTTTGAAAAGTTGTTTCCCGCATTATTATTTAAAAGGTCAATTTCATCTGTTTTCATACATATTAGTAGGTCACTCTCTGTCAGTGGGTATAAAGCAGTCATTAATATTAATTTTGTTCTACTCACATAAGTACCTAATGAGTGTGTATTTGTATTAGGTGGATACTATTTAAATCAACTATTTGACCCGATAAATAATTTTTTAATCATTTTATCTCAACGAACTTGACGACTCATCCATTGTTTTTGGAATTTTAGATGTCAAGATATTTTGTCCAAAAACTTTTATGCTCAGTTCATCACAACTTGTTATTTAAGATTATTGTCTAAAAAATTTACTATAGAACATTCTGTTTTAATGGATAGTATGTCACTTAAAGTAATTGTATTTGACTATAAATCCTATAATAGCTGAAATCAAGATATTACACATCGGCCTCAACAAACTGGTCTGACGTTTCGTTGATAAGTTGTAAACTGATCAAATCAATATTAGTACCTACTTTCTTTTCGAAACACACTGAATTACGCTGTGGCTTGTTATATCCCGATAAGACGCTTATGAGAAGGTACAATAACAAATTTGAAATGTGAAAGTATGGGATCATAAAATTATGACTTTGGTAATATATTATAGTCTCTTTTCCAACATAAATTTATCTTGTTATCTCTGGTGAACGTTTAATTAATTTTAAATGACGTGTAAATAACTAGAATACATAAGTATATTATTATTTATTCAAAATCTGATTAAAAATCCCACTGAAGTTTCAGTAATACGAAGATAATACTGTAAAATTTGTTAAAAATTGTATACAACTTAATTTTGTGAAATATACAGGGAAGGAAAGTACCGATGGTCTACAGTGTAGGAAAATACCGATGGTCTATCAGAAGTTACGTGAGAGCGATAAAGTAAGCCATAGAAATCCATGTGATAGACAAGGATGGCTATAATGAAGGCGTCTAACAGTCAACGCCCATTTCGCCCTTCCACAAATAAGATCCACTTCTTATTCGATCGGTTATATGACCGCTATACCGTGAATCTTAATGGGTTGTAACTACTAAGATTATACCTGTTAACAAATAGACACATTATGTATCATCAACTCAATGGCCAAACATACCTCTTATGAGAAAATTTAATAGTTTTTATTATTTTCTGAGAGTTTCATGTTTTAGCGTCTAGCAAATTTTGTGCTACCAAATAAAAAAATAATAAAACAGTTTTTATGACTTATACCATGATTGTCAATGATGAAGTAAATGAGAACACTTATAGCATTCTCTTTATTTAAATTATATACATAACACGCAAATTACATAAAAATTTAAAGGTACATTACGTTTCAAAACGTTATCAAATTTTGAATTTACTAAAGTCAAAAGTATTAAGTCAATAGTTAAACAAAATTGTGAAAAAATAACATTTCCACCACGTTAAGGTAAATAATTATAATTTACATAATTGCTTGCGGTTTCTCTTTGTCAAAGCTTCGTTGCATCGATTCTCCAGCTAAATGGTAATTTTTATGAAAATCAAGGTTTTTATTCAATGGAAAATTGTTAACACAGTTGGGCACTATCTATAAGATTCTATCTATTTTTAAACTTGCAAATTAATTTTCATTAATATTTGTAAGTAGCATTTAAAAATCCCTTTTTTCATAAATTCATATAAGAACTTCTGGCAAAATCAAAATTCTGTGAATTTTTTAAAGTTTAATACTGAAATTAATTTATATCTTCTGCAAACCTAGTTAGCTTACGCATTTACATATTAGCTGCACTAGAACAGATATTAGTTACTTTTGTTTTTGTCTTTTAATAGTTTTCCATATACCTACATGATAAAATATTTAAAGAAACGTAATGAATTTCTTAATTTTTAAAAAGGAAAAAAAATTTTTGAAGGGAAAAGCACAACAACTTTATGAGTTTATTAAAAAGCTCTTGATGTGTGCTATTGAAAAATAGTACCTAGGTAAAAAAATAACCACTATTCATTTAAAAAATGGCATCATGACTCCTATATGGTTTTGAAAACAGTGTAAATTTAAAATTGGCAGTTAATGAATAGAAAAATTCTAAACCAAATATATATCAGGTGTACATACATGTTTTCTTTATTGAGCAATATATTTAAAAATATGAAGGTTTGGCAGCTAAGGTTCGCAATTTTCGTGCAAAATATGGTCAAATAGTGATTTAACTTCATCAAACGTGAAGAAATTTATTGAAAAATTCAGGGAAACTGGATCAATTAGTGATCTTCACTTTAGTCGTCCTGCAACAAGTTGTTCAACACAAAACATCCAAGCAGGTCATGAGAGTGTTGCTGAGAGACCAGGAAAATCAATGTGACACCGTGATTAAGAATTGGAAATTTCGAGAAGCTCTCTACAGCGTATTCTTGGAACTGAAGCTTACTGAGCACTCAGAACGAAGAGAGTTAATTGAATGGTTTATAGAAAAACAAGTGGATGATGATTTTTCGAACAAATTCATATTCAGTGACGTGGCTCATTTTCATCTTGATAGCTTCGTTAATCCACAAAATTGTTGCATTTGGGGTTGAAAAAATCCATGAGTGATTATTGAGAAACTAATACATCCACAACGTGTTACTGTTTGGTGCGTATTTTGGGCATCATCGGACCATTCTTCGAAAATGAGGTTAATCAGGCAATAACTGTTAATGGCTCTCTCTCTCTCTCTCTCTCTCTCTCTCTCTCTCTCTCTCTACATGATAATCCAGTTTTTTTGTGCCTAAACTGTAAGATATGAATGTAGACGACATGTGTTTTCAAACAGACAGTGCCACATACCATACAGTCCGAGAAACAATAATTTCCTGGTCATGCAATTTCCCGTTTTGGTGATCAGAGTTGGCCACCCAAATCATGCGATTTAACGCCATTGGACTTTTTTCTTTGTGGTTTTTTGAAGTCTAAGGTTTATGCCAACAAGCTCATGAGCACCCACATCTTGAAAGACGAAATTTAGCAGTATCAACGAAATTCGACCACATTTATATAAAATGGTCATGGAAAATTTCGACAAACGATTGTGTAGGTTTGTGCCGGTAAAGCTGGCTTGAAGCCATTTTACTCGATATGCTATTCCATTTATTACCCTATACTGTAAGCTTTATAAATTAATAAACAATTTTTTATTAAAAAAATGTTTTCTATCAAAATTACTTTTTGCGTGAATTTTGGGACACACTTTTTTTTAACATAAACATAAAACACACCACAGAAATGAGACAAATCCAAAGTCAAAGGTTGTGCGGAAGGGGGCTACAATTGAAAAAACGCGGACAAATATCCATTCTCCATCGACATTGCCAGTGCCGACCCCAGGGATCGAATCCGCACCAGAATAGGAAGTCAGGCTGAGAAATGCTTGCCACCGCATGCTCGACCGACTACGCTACCGTGGTGATAGTAGACATTTACATCGACATATCCTATTTTTCAAAAAAGTTCCTGTTTCTTTGCCAAATTTATGCTTACTTCACAGAGGTAATTATGCCAAAAATTAATTATTCCTGTATACAATCATGTAACTAATAGATAATTACAATTTGTATAACATTTTTATGTACTTAATGCCTTATTAGCCTCCTGCTTTAAATTATGTTATTAATTAATGTTGTTGTATATTATCTTTTGTATTATAATTATTTATAAGCTTGTGCCTGACGTTCATTTTGGCTTTATACGAATTGTCTCCCTCAAATAAAGACATAACATTTTGTATAGTGTTATGGCCCTTTTCTCAGGCATAATGAACATTATGCAGGCCTTTTGTACGGACAAATTTGTGGCATTGTAAACCGAGTAGACCCGACATAAAAGAACTGTACAGTCTCAGAGCCGGGTACTCATACTAGCGTATGGAAAGCTCAGCCGGCTGCACTCCACTCCAACAAACTTATCAGTATATCGCGGTGTTATCTTCCAGATACATCTCTTTATCCATAGATAACGGCTAGATGGAGATGTCAAACACACGGATTTTGGTTTTAAATAAGTTTAGCGTTTAAGATACTGCATCTCATGTCCCAAATGGTGGATGTTTGGAAACAATGTTGCCTGGCTTGTTGGTCATGTGTGGTATTTATAGATTGCAAATTAGATAAGAACATTTTTCCCGCACCACCTGTTCATTTCTATCTTACTAATGATATACGTACCTACAGTGTTGGACTGAGACAAGTACCTGTCTAGATGTAGGATAGAAAATAAAAAACATAGTGCATTTGGGACATTTCATGCCAATCACTGAAATCGGGACCCCACCAATTTTAATTTTCCAGATTTTTTTTCGGTATTAATTTTTAGTACCCATTTAGAGTAACTTCCTTGAATTTTTTAAAATTTTATTTCAACTCCTCAAGAAGTTATGAGGATTTAAATATTTTGGGTACATGTAAAAACTAAAGATGTCAGAAACTTTTTTTTTATTTTGTTCGTTTTGAGATGTAGTTTTATAATAAAAAATATATATATAAATAATAGGTACATTTTTAGTTTTTTGAGTTTCTATTTAATATTTAAACCAAAAAAGTGTTTTTTGAAAGAAAGTGGCGTTTTCTTATCGTCAAAAAATTCTCATAAAAAATCATTTTTGAATATGCGATTTATGAGGCAGGTTCTAGAGTGGAACCTTTTTTTATTCTATTTTTTTTTTAATTAAATATATTTTTTATATTTTAATTTTTTACAGATTTTTTTCACTATTACACCAAATTTTATTATAGAAGTAAATCGCGATGACTAATAAAACTACTACTAATATTGTCATTATTAAATATATAAATTATTATTAAGTACATATTTGATTTTTTTTTTTTCATTAATAAAAGTTTGTTTTGCATAATGGCATACATCTTGTTATATTTTTGACCATTTGTATTTAGTAAAAACATTTATATACAGTGTGTCCCAGAAGTAACGCAAAAAATCGTATTTTATTATGTGTTGCGTTTTCACAAAAACGCTAAAACACGTCAATTAGTAAATTGGAATTGTCATTTTGTCACGTTGCTTAAACCTTTTTTGCGCTATGTTTCATAAGCCTATGACGTCATCGACATTTTTTTTAAATAGCACTACCTAATTTTTTAAGCATAAATGGATAGTCCTTTTGAAATACGTCGATATAGGGTTTGGCCTACTCTACTTTGACAGTAGCCAAAAAAAGTCAATGACTGGAATGGACATGGTTTAAAATCTCAACAAAAGTAGGGATCATAAACTGATGCGAGGACAGTGCCACAGCAAAAAATGGAAAGTGAATGCTTTGTGTTTTAGTTGATCCTGCATTAATATGTTGGCATTTTCGACGATACGACGAACGGCAGTGTGTGGATTTTCAGTGACAGCTAAACATAACATTTTGTTCTATCATTTTCTATCACTGTCGTTGGCCTTCCAGATCTAGACAGATCTCTAGCATGTCCAGCGTCTTTAAATTTGCGTACTAATCTGCATACTGTAGACGAAGGTTTTGGTTGTTCTGGATACTTGGCATTGAATCATTGACATACTTCATCATAACTACGGATCCTATCTCCATATCCAACCATAATTAGGCTTTCAATTCTTCGTTTCTCATTTAAACACAACACCATCGTAATGTAAAGTTATGGTATTTGTAATTGTCACATATCATATGAGGCACTATTGCATTCGCTAACTGCCGTCTTCAGAACAATACCTACATAGTCGCTGTGTTTACCTACCAAATCTACATAAAAACATGTACCTACAATCAACCAAAACACATTTTTTGCTATAGCACATAAGTTTGTGATACCTACTTTTGTTATTAATTCGAACCATGTCCATTCCAAACGCTGGCTTTTTTCGCACCTATCAAATCATTTCCCTTCAAAAGGACTAACCATTTATGCTTAAAAAATTAGGTAATGCTATTTAAAAAAAATGTTGATGATGTCATAGGTTTATGAAACATAGCGCAAAAAAGGTTTAACCAACGTGACAAAACGACAATTCCTATTTACTAATTGACGTGTTTTAGCGTTTTTGTGAAAACGGGACACAAAATAAAATACGAATTTTTTTCGTTACTTCTAAGACGCGCTGTAACTATACATATACTATTTGTAAAAAAAATGATACGTCGATCCACTGATCGTTATGTTCACTTGATTTAAATAATGAAAATAACATTATAATAAATTTGAACATTGTTGTACCAAAGTAGTTGTTGTTGGAAGTGGCGCTCGCATCACTCGCGGGAATATTTAATAGAATAATTCAGAAAATAAAATCCGTCAAGTGTTTTTTGCGTTACTTCTGGGACGCACTGTACCTATAAGTAGATAGGATAAAGACAAAATAAAAAAAAAATAATTTCTAGAGGGATTTTATTTTCTGTATTATTATTAACTATTCCCTAAAGTGATGTAAGAGCCACTTCGAAGGATTTGACTGTACCTAGTTGTTAATTCTCTTAACAACTACTTTATACAGTGCGTTCCAGAAGTAACGCAAAAAAATTCGTATTTTATTTTGTGTTGCGTTTTCGCATAAACGCTAAAACACGTCAATTAGTAAATAGGAATTGTCGTTTTGTCAAGTTGCTTATACCTTTTTGCGTTATGTTTCAAAAATCTATGGCGTCATCTACATTTTTTTAAATAGCACTACCTAATTTTGTAACTATAAATGGATAGCCCTTTTGAAGGGAAATGCGTCGCTATAGGGTTTGGTCTACTTTACTTAGACAGGTGCGAAAAAAATAGACAAATGTATTACTTAATTTAATGTAAGGAATGCGAAAGAGTTTCTCAAAAACAATAATTTAAGGATTTTTAATTAAACAATTTTATGTGACTTAAAGAAAATGTTCAAAGTGACCCCCGTTAACAGTTAGGCAATGGGCGAGTATTTTGAATTTCCTCTGGTGGTATCTGATTAATTTCTTCTCCTATGCGCACTCTTAAACCCTCAATGGTCTCCGGTCTATCAACATAAACTCTGCTTTTTAAATAGTCTCACAAGAAATAATCTAGGGAAGTTAAATCGGGTGAACGTGGTAGAAACACAAAACATCTACAAATTCCCATTATTTTTTGCTGTGGCACTGTTCTCGCATCAGCTTGTGATAGTTACTTTTGTTGTTATTTTAAACCATGTCCATTCCAATCGTTGGCTCTTTTCGCACCTATCAAAGCAAAGTAGGCCAAACCCTATATCACCGCATTTCCTTTCAAAAGGGTTATGCTTTTATGCTTAAAAAATTAGGTAGTGCTATTCAGAAAAAATGTCGATGACGTCATAGATTTATGAAAAATAGCGCAAAAAAGGTTTAAGCAACGTGACAAAACGACAATTCCTATTTACTAATTGATGTGTTTTAGCGTTTTTGTGAAAACGCAACACAAAATAAAATACGAATTTTTTTCGTTACTTCTAAGACGCGCTGTAACTATACATACACTATTTGTAAAAAAAATGATACGTCGATCCACTGATCGTTATGTTCACTTGATTTAAATAATGAAAATAACATTATAATAAATTTGAACATTGTTGTACCAAAGTAGTTGTTGTTGGAAGTGGCGCTCGCATCACTCGCGGGAATATTTAATAGAATAATTCAGAAAATAAAATCCGTCAAGTGTTCTAGAAATTGATTTCTTCTATTTCAACATCAACCTATCTACATATAAATGTTTTTACTAAATACAATTAGTCAAAAATATAACAAGTATTATGGCATTATGCAAAACAAACTTTTTATTATTGAAAAAAAAAAACGGAATATTTAGTTAATAATAATTTAGATATTTAATAATGACAAGTTGTACAAGTTGTTTCAAAATATGGTATCTTTATTAATTAGTCATCGCGATTTACTGCTAAAATAAAATTTGGTTTAATAGCGTAATGTAAAAAATTTAAATACAAAAAATGAAATTATTAGTTAGAAAAAAAAATAGAATAAAAAAGATCCCACACTAGAACCTGTCTCATAAATTTGCATATTGAAAGAGAATTTTTTTGAGAATTTAAAAAAAACGCCACTCTTTTTCAAAAAGCACTTTTTTGTTTTAAAAATGAAAAAGATCACAAAAAACTAAAACGAGCAAAATGAAAAAAAAAAGGTTATAATATCTAGTTTTTGCAAACTTACAGGCATTTGAAAATTTTTTGCCCAAAATATTCAAATGCTCATTGGGGGGTTGAAATAAAAATTTGAAAAAAATCATGAAAGCGACTCTAATTGGATAGGTACTAAATAATACCAAAAATCAGGAAAATTAAACATGGTCGGGTCACGGAGTCACTACCTCAGTGATTTGGCACGACATCCCCTATTTGTTTTATACATACGTGCCTACATGTTTTTGTATAGGTATAGGCAAAATTGTGTAGATCTGCACCAGGTTTTAATATTATAAAATCATCAAAAAAAAACCTGTCGCTTAATGCATGATTTTATTATTAATATCATAACATCAACTTTCAAGTTAAATCAGAAACACCTTATTTATTCGTTAAGTGTTGTCAGTGTGACGAACAAATAAAGTGTTTCTTACTTTAAATGACATTTATCTCTATAACGATTTGATTGTTTTCATGTATTAACAATCTTATTGGAGGACTCAAACGATTAAAACGGCTTTTATTTGAAAATCATTTATTATTTAAATCAATATTAACAGGATCACATAAAAATGGCAACAAGCATTCTAGACAAATGTGACGGGATTTTTATTTATTGTATATTCTGTCACCTCCGAATAAAATTTAGAAAAATTTAATGAAATACACCTTTGCACCAAAACAATCAGTCAAAGGTTATTTTTTTATGGAAACCTTTGCCTAACCAAAAACCAGACATTTGGCGCAAGGGTTTATTTCATTCTTTTGTTTAAATATTGTTCCAAGGTGGTAAAATACCGAATAAACAAAAAAAAATTAAAACTGCCACAAATAAATGAATAACAATATATGACGGCTTGGCAGACAACTAATCCTGTATAAATATAAGTACCTATTTATCTACTAAGCTTTGCAGCACTATGCATTTGACTATTTATATAACTGTGATGTCAAAACAAAATCTGTGGTATACATATATTTTTACAATTTCATATTTCAATCCACTTTGCTGAAGTTGTCCACACCTTTTTTGAACTTTAACACCTTGTATCTCATAAATGAAGCAAGAACAAATCAGTAATCTAACCGAACTGTCTTGAAACATCAAGCTTCTCTAGTTATACAGGGTGTTCCACTTAAGAGGGATTGATCTGTAACTATGCAGCTGTAAAGTTAATAAAGACATGATTTTAATAAAAGTTGCCTGGAATTATGTGGGCCATGTAAAGAAAATATTTTTAGCTTTACAGAATGTTCCATTTCGCGTGAGCGCTACATAAATTTGTTATTTTAAATGGAACACCCTGTATATTATTGCATTTTTGAATTCCTTGGTTAATATTAGGTAGAGTTTATTATGTACATGGTGTTTAACACTTACCGTTTCTGAAATAATCAGTTGTTTTTGAAAAAAATCACGATTTCAGCTCTCTAAATGAGGCTAGATAGCGTCTAAACCGTAAGAGTTAGAAACCTGAAGTTTTCACAGTTCACATTAACCAAGTAATTCAAAAACGCAATAATATACAGGGCGTTCCATTTAAAATAACAAAGTTATGTAGCGCCCACGCGAAATGTAATACCCTGTAAAGCTAAAAATATTTTCTTTACATGACCCAAATGATTCCAGGCAACTTTTATTAAAATAATTTTTTTTATAAATTTTACTGTTACAGAATTACAGAAGAATCCCTCTTAGGTGGAACACCCTGTATAATAAGTAACAGTGTAGTATCCCCAAAATTCTTCTCGCAGCAGAATAATCAATTAAAACATGATATTCTTATTTTTGTACTATCCTTGGAACGTTGGTAAACAATTTAAGATCAGTTTGTATAAAAACGGAAGTAAATACTACAATAGTATGTAAAAGTTAAATTAAATAAACTTCATTAAAAGAGAACTATACAGAGGTGAAGAGAACAAAAAGGATTTTTCAAAAAGAAAAACATGCATAGTATTTATATTTTCTCATATATTTATAACTTCTAGACATTTTACATTGTTATATATGGAGATTGTAACATTTAAAAAAAATCTATTACAACAAAGTTTGTAGAATAACTAATAGTATAGGTATGATATTTTTAACAGATATAATTTTTATCGAAATACAATCATTTGTAATAACTTCTTGTCTGCATGTTTGCCATAAAGGACTTTCTAAAATAATTGATATGTTAAAAGTAACTACAGACACATTGAGATTTTACGAAAAGATTAATTTATCACGTTTAAGTCGTTACACAATTGGTATTTTCAGCAGAGGTAGCAATTAGGACAATACTAAAAGCTGGATTAGGTACCTTATCATTTATCTCTAGGCAAAAAGTATGTTATATGTTTTTGTTATATGTATAATACGAAAAAACATTATATCTTAACAGATATGTGTTATGATAAACAACTGAATATTTTTTAAATCTAACACATAATGTCCCATCAATACCTAAGAACAAAATTTAACAATACAGTTTCTTTTTATGTTTTGAATTTACACGATGTCAAAGTTTAACCGAAAATTTCGAATTTTTGTGATATTTCCGGACTCATTCTACCAATCACTTTGGAAATTTCAATAGAGAGGTAAGTAGTTTCGAATCTATTTTTCAAACGCATCAAAAGAATTTATTGTAATAATAGGAAATATATTAAAATATTCCTAGAAGTGCTATTTTACACTTAAAAGAGAATTTTGGAGGAAGTAAATGCGGTAGCACATACTCTTTGAAGCAATAGGTGTATTTTCCTATTTTATATGTACTATGGTAATCCATATTTCTCTTTTTTTTGCAATGTTCTCGTTTGATAAAATATTTAATGGAACAAAATTTAAATGACATTTGTAAAAGGGTCTTGTGGTTTCATAATTACAATAAAAAAACTATTGAACATAAATTTAAAAAGATATCGTGGAAAATGTATATTTTTAACGCCCTATATTTTTTTCAAACAATGGTATAGGAATACGAGTATACTAAAAACTTTTCGGCGATAAATCATTCATTTACTTGTTCAACTTCTGGTATCAACAGAAATTTATTACATGGGTACTTATTTTCACCATTTTTAGTTGCAACAGGTAGTATTTTGAATTATGAATTCAGCAATATAATACGTCACAATTTTAATATTTTATAAAGCAATAATCCACAAAATCGAAATTTTAATTTTCATGCAGACAATTTCATAAATTTGACAAGTATGATGTGACAACAATCATGTTTTGTTTAAATAATTGTTTTAGTTTTCCAAAGCTTACTGCCTGAAATTATCTACTAATACACATGTGGTATGTCTGAATAGTTCTATTTCATCAGTTAACTCTCTTATAAAATAACAAAACTATGAAAAAATCAAGGTTACCATGATTACTTTTCGAAATATTTGAAAAAAAAAACGAAATTTTGGAAATCCGTTTTTGTTACATTTCAGCCTTGTTTTAGGTCATATTGAAAAAAGTACACTTTCTCATGGCAACTTTTTACCCTCTATCGAATGGCATAATCAATTTTTATAGTTAACATTTCGTCTCGCCGAGACCATCATCAACTTAATTTTTTTAAATACGACCCTGGAAATTTTATTACATTTTTTGCAAGCCTTCATGATCCCCACTGCCTCAGCCCGAACCAGATTCAGACGTTTTGTCCCGAAAAATTCATCTTCTGAGGATCGTTCCAAATCTATCTAATTTTTTTTTAGATTTCTATGTTTATTGAATTATCACACACTCTAAGTGTCGTTAGACTCTGTGAAATCCACCTAGTTATTTAAACTATTACGATCACACGTTACAATAAAACATTATTAGAGATTTAATCTCGTACTCACAGTTATTTCTAGGTTTCTCGAGTGCTCAAAATTCAAACAAATTTATTTTTTTTTTTTTCAAGATATTCATACAAATACATCTGACATGCTCTTTCACATTTGCGGTTACAGTTATAATAAATTCCGATCATATTATGCTTATCTTCATTTTCAACATTTACCAAAATGGAAACGTTTTTGAACAATTACTGTAATTTTTTAAAGTACCTATAATATTCATTTGGAGTTTTAGTTGTTTATATGCATTTTTAAGAATTAATTTGTCATAATGAAATTAAAAGTGTAGTAATTCTAACGCAACAACTTATTGAATTATGTATGACCAGGTGATGGAGATTAAAATTATAATGTTTTATTGTAACGTGTGATGGTAATAGTTTAAATAACTAGGTGGATTTCACAGGGTCTAACAACACTTAGAGTGTACAATAATTCAATATAAACATAGAAATCTAAATAAAAAATTTAGATTTTGGAACGAATACATGGAAGATCAATTTTTCGAGATAAAACGTCTGAACCTGGTTCGGGCTGAGGCAGTACAGTAATGGGGGTCATGAAGGCTTGCAAAAAATGTAATAAAATTTCCAGGGTCGTATTTTGAAGTTGATGAGAAAGTGTTCTTCTTTTTTCAATATCACCTAAAACAAAGCTGAAATGAAACAAAAACGGATTTCTAAAATTTCATTTTTTTTCAAATATTTCGAAAACTAATCATGTTACCCTTGATTTTTTAGAGGCATAATGTTGGTCTCCTGATTACGCAAGTTTGCCCCCATTTGAGCTACTTCGTATCTCTTACTGTTTCCGAGATCCCTGTGGTGAGAAGCGAATTTGTAACAGCCTGTATATCACTGGATCCGCAATTAAAAATTATCTGCAAAACTGAAATATACAAGGTTAGTCAAAAATTAATTTAATATTCTTAAATTGATATTCAATTGTTTTCCTCATTGCAAATTCTTATTACTGAACTGGTAAGGTACAGATCAATCATGAATGATTACAAGCCACACGACCGCAGAACTAATACTGCACGGCTGATACTGTCAAATAAAAATCCCTAAATCTTGGAGTTACCAATATTAATGATTCATTTACAATGATCAATGACAAATCGTTACATCTACGCTCGAGATAATGTGATAACTGATTGATTGAATAAATTCCCGTGAAAAATTACACCAATCACCAACCGGTGAAACAAAATGTGTTTTAATGTAATCATGATCTTATTTTTTTAATAATTTTTTATTTTACCGAAATATAATTGCTAACATGAAGAAATTAAAGTTATCGTTCCAAAAAAAATTGCTGGTTACGTGACTTGTAATCATTTATGAAGACTCTGTATGATCATACATATTTATTTAATATTTACACATTTTGGACATTCATCGTTTTCAGTTGCATTTATTAGAGAGGTAAACATAAAATCTAAGATACAACGTGCCTCTGTTAACATATCTTGACGTTTACACTTCACAGAACATTTAGAATTCTTGGGGAAGCCGGAGGATATCCTGCCCGATTATTCAGTATCGATAGTTACCGCAAGAAATCTAATAACATCGTTGCTTATTACTAAACTTTAATGCTTAAAATATGAGTAGTAAAATCAGTTTGTATTTTTAACTCTAAACGTAGCTATTTAACTGTATGAAATTAGTAACTAAAATTTTTAACTGCGCCGACTTAATCGTGCATGTTTACTGGTGTGGATGGAAAATCGTTTTCTTTGCAAAAATATTTTGCCATATTTATTTTGTAGTCATTTTTAACTTCACAACAATAATGATGTATACCTTGTACAAATATTTGAAGTTTAGAAGCTACAGAGTGTTGACATAAAACATATTTCTTAAATTTTTTCTGAACGATTTTCTGAAGTACAGACAGCAGTGTACGTTCCTGGATAGTATTGTGTGTGCTTAGTACGTACCATATAGACATAGACGCACAAGATGCGTCAAGAGAAATGGTTATAACAATTCCAAATAGATCGCTTCGTTCAATCTCAAATAATTACCAGTCTCCTGGTTCTAACATTAATTGACTTAATAAATTCTTCTACCATTTTGTATGATTAATTTTTTTCTTTTTTACTGCTATTACTACCGCCACTGCCAGATACCACTCTCTTTCCAGATACCATCGTTCGTACATACGTTTAATTCAACTGAACGGACTGTGTTAAAGCTCGCAATGTGTGAGCAAAAAAACCGTGTGTTCTTGGTACGCGCGATTTGATCCATATAGTCCTGTTCGCACGAATGGTACCAAATCTGTGGGGTCCTTAACACAACAAGCAGTTCCGTTATAGCTATAGTTTTTATGTAATTTAAAAATAGCATTGACTATAAAACAAAGTTCTATGTATATTCAACCAACTAAGAGTATCGAATAAATTATATGTTTTGAAAATATTTTTTTAACATTTAGTTTTTCAGAACAATTGTATCAATTTAAAAAATATTCAGTTCCAGTAGAATAAAGAAAAATCCGATGTGTTCAAATATGGATAATATAGAGGTTATAAGATAAAATGCTACTTGAAATTTTTTGTTTAACTTACCATAGTTCTCTTTATGTGATATTATTGTTCTGAATGATATTAAAATAATATAATAAAGAAACATTATATTGTTATTGTTAGTTTTTGATGTAACATTTTTTATGTATTTTATACCCTTAATAACATTTTTAATAAATTGATTTGAAAAAATCTCTATAATTAAACTATTGTTACACTATGATTGTATGTTATTGATACTTTTGGTTTCCTAATTAAAAAATGACAACATTTAACGTAATAAATAAAGGGATCATTTTTTGCCAAGAATTCGGAATGCATCATACAATTCAAATTATTTTCACTGAGATAAATGTTACAAAGTTATACGAGTCAGCCTATACCACTTAATTATTCTTTAATCGTAAACTTTTATCGGAAAGATATTTTAATGGTTTTATACTGACCAAAAAAACTACGTGTTTCGTTTGTATAGTTTTCATTGGAACGTTCTGTGAAATCATTAGATCTGTCGGTGTCAAATGGTCATTTTTTTCAAAGATCTGTAGTATCTAATACTGCATTTCCAACATCCACATTTTAACCCTAGTAGCTTACGCAATTTGAAATTATAATTTCAAAATGGGGTCGTATGAAGGTAATAATGTAAAATTAGCCCCACCGTGTCGCTACTATACCATAGTTCCCAACTTTTACTACCGAAAAGGTTTTAACTAATGCTATTTGGTATCTATATTTTATCGTTAGCACCTCACTGATTCCGAGGTTCGAAGCGCAGAGTGGAGGGATAATTTTACCCCTTACACATTATTACTAGCACTAGCTAAGTCAACTTTCTGTAACATTCTGATGTAGTATCTTATTTTTCAGATATAACCGCATCCGCTTATATGTATAGACGGGTCCACCCACAACATTTTCATCGCCCTTTTCTTCAAAGTGTATTAAGAAGGATGTGAACTGCGCGTTTAAGTTATTTCGGTTTTTTTATAAATACGAGCTGAAATTTTAATATTAAATATTTTGAGTTAAAAAAATATTTCGTGAAATTAGCTCTGGAAGTATATTGTAAATTTTTTGATCTACTTACTTATAAGTTGTAATATTTGGAATTATTTCTACCAGAACTTAATAGGTAAATACTGGCCTTCCAAGTTTGCATATCAACAATAATAGTTTAATTTTGTTTCTTTCTTAAACATTTTGATGTATTAGAGAAAATGCGTTCAAAAATGCAGTAAAGAGTATATTTCATTTGAAAAGTAGATACTACTTTGAATTAACTTTCAGTCCCACGTGATTTCTGGACTATATATTCACTTAACCAGATTTTCAAAAATTCGTTCAGACATAGCCACTACAAAATGAAATAAACTCAGCAAACAATTAATACTTTCCGCTATATTTAAATACTAAAAGGCTCAACCAGAATATTACATAGTTGTTAAAGATATGTAACATTTGTAATACTATAAGCATTTTCACAATTCTAGTGTCGCTGGAAGTTAAAATTTCTTGGTAATTATAATAACTTCAGAACCGCTGAGTCACTAGCGTTAAAATGTAGAAATTACTTTATGCAGCATTTTTGACGCTAAAGTTATTCGTCAAATAACGCATGTATCGCGTGGAACCTACCTATATTTATTTCTCTCCTATTGACTTCCTATGTATCTGCCTCCATAAGTGGTCGTTTTCATGTGGTAGCATATGGGTAATGTGTTTTGTGTAATATATTGCATGTGCTTGTCTGTGACCCGATTATAATACCTAATATTTAAAACGTTTTATATTTTACTCATTGGATTATTATCTAGCAAATACAGTCTGTACGATATTTGTTGAGAGAATTCCAAGAAGACCTTGCCCGCTTTCTTGGAATTAAACGCATTCTACACCCAAGGTAGAAAGACGATGGCGGCGTGTCGTATAACGTAGCAGCTTACAGTACATATTTTGTTTTGTATTACGAAGGCGTGTTTATTCGTAATTGTTCTTGGAATTATATCTCAACAAATACAGTACCGACTGTACCCACGATAGAATAATGTCTTTGTTACCCTAGGTCCACACTGACGCGAACATTGTTAGGTTCCCTGGTACTGTGCGGTAATTAAAATTAGCACAATGTCACATTAAATTCAGTACAGTATAAACGTAAATAAAACAAAAACTTCATAAATTCGAGACAGAATGTTGTTAGTTATTAATCTAGAAGTGACATTTAGAGTTTCTATGTCTTCAGAAAGCAATCAAGTGACTAGGCTTTCACAAACAAGCTGGTGCACTTGAAAAAGTTTTCTTCTTGAATTTTGAGAAATCTGCCACACCAGTTTTAATTTACAAAAAAGCAAAAAGGGGAACGTGCTTACATGCAGATACAAAATTATATTTCACTGACCAACTGTTACTATTATGATTTATTAGTATATATCAAAGAATCAAAATCTAATTATTTCTAAACAATTTCGAAACAAATATTTCAAAAATTCGCGAAATATGTGAGGTTTTAATTAACTAGTAGTTTAAAGAAACAGTAAATGTATTTTACATTTTGATTTTATTTTTGGTTTTATTTTGTTAGCACATGATGCTGTGCAAAACCATACTTATCGTATCAACTTCGACGTCACCTGTTACGTGGGTGTTGTATAATAATGAAAACGTAATATTGACAGTTGGTAGAAGAAAGCACAAAAAACAAACGCTTAGGTGGGGAATTCTGGAAGGAAGCTTAAATAGTTAAAGTGGGAACAGTGTGGAGATGGGAGTAAGACGATCGGCGGGCAGTAAGGCGAAATAGTGAAAAATCAAAGTGTTTAACCCGTATTAATTAGCAGGTAATATTCTTTAAGTACTTTGTTGTTAATTGTCCTATGTAATCTCTATGACTGCTATGGTTATAGATGTTTCATGATGATAATTCTTTATAAGTTTAGCCACCATTGCTTTATGCTGAGGGGCATATATTTTTCTAAGGTAAAATTGTTACAATTATTATTAACGATTGCCCATTATTTATTACATATTAAACTATATATATTGTCGTGACTGCCCAGATAGTGCAATAACAACTCTTTTGTTTCACGTATAACTTGTTTTGTCATGATTACGTTGTTCGAAAAGCAAATAATAAAGCATTTCTTGTGCTCACTTTATGTCGTTCGCATATAAGAACCTTGTTGAATTTACTAACATTTTCGCCCGTGAGGAATGAATCTGTAAAAAGAATAATTAAATACAAAAAAAGAATTGCTAAAACAGATCTTCCGAAATCTCAACTCATAGCTGGATTGCCTCCCGTATGGGACTCCAGTGCTTTCCGGCCCTGCCGGCTAACTAACACCAAACCTCTTCAGTTTTATTTGGAAGTGTGCATGTCTAATTCGAGTGAGGTGATGTTTAGTGAGACATTAGATAAGTCGGGTGTTATTTATCATTAGCAAAGGATATTAATTTATGCCTTTTGTTAGCGGTTGTTTTGTATTTATGTTTGGGTAGTTAGAGCAACGATCGTGGGTTTCTCTGCCATGCTCTTTCCCCACAGGAGCTCTAGGTGAGCCTGGTACTCTCATTTTATGTTAAATGGTTGTTAATGTTTTTGTTGTTCTTTCTATGTGTCACATGTTTAATTTGAAGACTGTTGTACGTAAATAATAAAGTTAGGTGTATTTACTCTGCTTTTGTTTTATAAAATTAAACCATACTTCCCCTCTTTAAAGTTAGTAGCCAGGGCCTTTCGGTCAATAAAAAATAGATGTATACAACGTAGGTATTCCTTATAACGATCATATATTTTTGGCCACAACTACGTTTATATTTTTTCCGATCGAACCCGGGGTTGTTATACTACAATGCTAAGAAATAACTTTACCATTTTACCACAGGTAATTCATGTTTTGCCAATAATTTCATTAATTTCATTACTTTGTTGTCCAACAACAATAGTTCGTTGTGTACACACATAATTTATTTGTATAATAAACTATCAAAAAATACCTACTTACAGATTTGTAATAATATCATAAATGTAAAAAGATGGAAATAACACAGACCACTGCGCATCCTGTCACACTATACTATTTTGTTGTTATCCAATCCAATCCGGTGGACCGCCAGTAACGCCTCAGTCGCTAGGGACAAAACGACAAGTGTTATAGAAACCTGTTTAGATGGGTATGTGTAGGTTGATTACGGCTACATTTTAAAAATATTTTGAAATGTACAGAGTGTCCAGAAAAAGTATACCATATCAAAATTATGTATTTTTAAATGGACACCCTGTATTTTACTGCATTTGGATTACGGCTACATTTTAAAAATATTTTGAAATATACAGGGTGTCCAGAAAAAGCATACAATATCAAAATTATGTATTTTTAAATGAAACACCCTGTATTTTACTGCATTTTTGAAAGCACCATAAAAAATAGGGGAACTTTATTAAAGGTTCTACATTATCTACATACCTTCGACTTATTGTTTATGTTGTCCAGTATACTGTTAAGTTATACTACCAGTTTAGGTTGATTTAAAAAAATTATTATCCCACTTAAGTTACTCAGTCCCGGAAAGCAGTCTTTGCACAGTTAATTCAGTCTTTGCTTCCTCTGTCCCTTCTAACTTCTTTGAATAATATTCAGAAATTTACCACCTATTGATAGGTCGCTTACATATTACACACTGCAAATTTAGACTGCCCAAACTACTATCAAAATCGAAAATATACCTATTATTCCACAAATGTGAAAATCAACAGTTTACCATATTAGAACATCGAATTTTGTTGTTAGAGAACAGTGTTTAGTTAATATTATTCTTATCAGTGTGGACGCGGAATATCTAATCCGAATTTTGTTAGTATTAATAGAACAGTATTATTACCTTGCAAGTACACTTATGAATGTAAAATGTAAAAATGCAATCTTTGCTATGTTCGAAACATTGTTAGCTTACATAGTTATACAGTATTTTATACAGTAGTCGGTCTAAAGTTTGTGTTCTAGGAACGTTACAAACAAATTCATATGCGCTTAAAAGTTGACTAATCTTCACTGTGATTGCTCTACGAACGAAAGCATAAAGAATTGTAGGAAGCAAAAATTGTTATACAGAAATATAAGGAGAAATGAAAGCTTTCAAGTTATCATTCAACAAATATTCGAAAAAAGGATATGCTCTAATTTCAGAAAAGTGCCCACACGTTTCCACGTCCATTACTCGTCATTTTTAGTAAAATATTACAATTATTACTTATTAAATATTTTTGTTAAATATATAATTGTCTTTTTTTTTCAATTCAACTGCAAACAAACGACCATTTATTCTTATAAAAAGAAAAGAAAAGAAAAGAAGAAGAGAAGAATAGGAGAAGAAGAGGAGAAGATAAGAAGAGAAGAAGGGAAGAAGAGAAGAAGAGAAGAAGAGAAGAAGAGAAGAAGAGAAGAAGAGAAGAAGAGAAGAATATGTTATGTTTAGAAGTCTATAATTTAACTCTTCTAAAGAAAACCTTGTATGAACGGCATCAATTATCGCACGAAAAAAATAAAGTGGATAAAAGTAAACATACGGTGTAACCGATTAACGCGCAGGAAGATACAAAATTGCCAAAACCCAACACTTTTCCACTTGATCGGCCAAAGAAGAGTCCACCTCACAGTCGCTCCATCGATGATTGGGTACACGGAACGTGATTGCAGCAGCCCGGCACAGCGCTTAGGAGGGCGCTGGATCCGCAGCTGGCGCGCCTGTAGCAAACGGCGACGACGATAACATCTCGGCCGCCCTTATGCATTCAGCAAGATTTGAAAGAGATCGCTGATAACATTCTGGGCCCGTGTTTTGGCATGACAGTCCGCACGATAACGACTGTGGGTCCCTACAATGACACAGGGCACACCATGCTGAAGCGGTGCCCCGTCATATAGGCCCGAAAGGGCTCTTCATCCTCCTCATTCATCGGATGGATGTTTGATGTGTCGAGGGGACAAAACAGCCTATAGTTCAATCTATTTACTAACATAAGAAGTTATTTAACGAGGAATAAGCAAATGGAATGCAGAGGGGATTAGCAGATTTAACATAATTAACGGCTACGCCCTTACGATTTAATTTCCGAGGCGGTTGGTGTAGATTTCAAGTACCAGTTCAAAAAAATAATTAACATTGGGAATATTATATCGCTGCATGTCTCAGACTTGAATATCGTATTGGCTAAAAAATGTACAGTTGCATCTTCTTCCTGAAATAGATACTGTAATTCCTGCTCAAATTATTGGAAATCCTTAATAAATTCTACATCTCTATAAATCTCAGTAAATTCTAATAATTATGAAGAATAGGCCTCTTGCACATGCCGGATTTTTTATATTCGTTCACATATTTAAATATGGCCTTATTTAAAATTATTAATTATAAAATCTTTTGTGAAAAATTATACTCGAAAATTGACTAAATCGTACGTTGAAATTTGGAGATGAGCATCCTGTAGGGGCCTGTCGTAGAACGAGTTGCTATTGGTGCGACGTCATCGGTAAGTAAACTGGCCTCTTCACATTAGAAAACGGTGTTGGTCCTATTATTTCTTAAAAACATTTACTATTTTTAATTTACATACGATACAATAACGATACTGATGTGTTATATTTATTAACTGGTTTCCATTATATTATGTAGGTATACCTAAATATACACCTATGTAGCAAAATAATTAAGTCTGTGTAGGTATAATATTTAATTTTTACGTTTAGTTCAGGTGAGCTTTCCTCGGGTAGCATAATATTATTTACTACCTAAATAATATTTTGAATCTAAATTTGTTATTTTAAATAATCATAATTAGTTTTTAGTTTTTTAAAAATTCTTAAAAATATTTGTAACATGACCGAACAAGGTTATACTAAAGCTCAATCAGACAATTTACCGAATTCCATGATGATTGCGGAGTTTTTTCGAAAAGCATTTTATTTTATTCGGCAGAAATAAGGGGAATAAAAGCAAACAGGTATGAAAATGTGATTTATAGATATCTATATAAATTTGTTTTAAAATACATTTTTTTTGAAATACTGATGTATTTTCACACATAGGTACAATGCACCAGTAATAGTATTAGACTAGGCGGTATCTGTTTTGGTTTGGGTGAATCGGATATCCACGGAGATTTTTGGCTTTTTGGCTTTCAAATATTACTAGAAATGAAAATTTTTCTATGCTCTCCTAATTGACGGATTCGAATTTTTCAAAAAGCATTTGAACGCTTGAGAGCCCTTCTATAAGTGATTAAATTTTCAAGTATCTAAGGGCCTTGGTTTTTGCTGTGCAAAAATTTTGAAAATTTGCAAATTTTTTTTCAAAATCTGGATTGCAAAATTATTATGCAAAATCTATCTAACCGATTTTGATGAAATTTGGTGTAATGATTCCACATAACATGAAGTTTTCTTGAGCCAAGTATGAAAGTCCCAACCCAATTTAAAGACCTCAAAAGTAATGTTTTTTAACCCCATATTTGGCGATTTTTTTGGCGAATAATAATCATGATTCATTCGATTTGTAACTAGTCATATTTTGTAAACAATTTAATTACAAACATTTTTTCCTGTTCCATTTTCGCCTAAAATGAACTCTTGAAAAGATACATCACAATTAAATAGGAAGGAAAATATGACATTTTTCGAATTTTTTAACATATTGTGCCGCCAAAACTTAAGCCCACGTTTTTTTATGCGCATAGAAAAATTTTAATTTCTAGTGATATTTGAAAACCAAAAAGCCAAAAATCTCGTGGATATACGATTTACCCAAATATGGACTTTTTGAAATAGATGCTGTCTGGACTATAATGCCATAGTTATTATAAGTTTAATTTCACAAATTTACAGTATATATAAGGTATCGTACTGCTTATTGACACCACTCCACACATTTAATAACCAAAGCAGTCAGCTGCACTGTCGAAACGCGTTATTGTATGTCGCGCTTGCCATTTACTTACCGATGACGTCAACGTATCGACATCCCAGTCCATGGCGTTTGCGCGCGAAGTGAACCGGTTAAAACTTTAATATCAAATAACTTTTTAAAAATAAATTAATATAACAAAACCTTTACACATTGCTTGTAGTATTCAGTGTAGATACAAAAACAATTAATATTTTTTTTTCTGCAAGAGACCTATTGAAGGAGGAAGTTAAATTCTTCTTAATCTCAGTAATTCCTTAGTAAATCCTCCTACATCTCAGTAATTCTCCAAGTAATTCCCCATAAATCCTTACACCTCTTACATATGTTTATTTACGTTTACCAACATCTTCTGAGATTTATACAGGGTGTTCCACAATTAGAGTCAAACTTCATTACTAATTCTACGTAGACAAATAACAAACATTCACATATTTTCTTCATGTGACTATATACAATTTCTTTTTGCTCGAATTGATTTGAAATAATCCAATAAAGATGTCATTTTATAAAAACGAAATTCCAAACAGGATGATTTTTTTAGGGTTGCCTGAGGGGTTACGCTATGTGGATGATTTCTTAAACATTTTTCTAGAGCAAAATAACCTTAAAGTTGTAGAGTAGACGATAAAATTTTGAACAACTTTTCCTTATAAATTTTTTTTGTATCTCTAATACTTTTACCACAGGACTGGTATTGTAAACTTTTTTTAAAATAAGTTTAATAAAAGTTGGAGAGGAGTCAATACTCTACAATATTGCTTTCCAAAATTTGTTATTATCTCGACTACTTAACAAGTTACAGCGCATTTAGTTAGGCCTAATTCACGATCTGCATGAAAATCATCAACTCAGTTTAATAAATCGTCCTCATCTTTTCTTGAAAGGCTCAGGTGAATTCATGTCTTCCTCAACGTCGTCTGGATAGATGTTTGAACTATCATCCTGCGTGCGTGATGTACTATTTCAGGGTCGTCATCAATACCATCATCATCGCTGTTATTTCCAAATTCCAAATGAAAACTAGACATGAACTGATGTAGCTATCAGCTAACACATGACAGCCTAACAACGCTTGCCCCACTCCCACTGTCGTCAAGCACAACTGCAATTTTTGTCACATAATGCGCAGGAACTCGTTAATTATTAGAGATATAAAAAAATTTTAAGGAAAAGTGGTTCAGAATTTGATCATCTACAACTTTTATGCAGGTCACTTTGCTCTAAAAAAATTTTTAGGAAACCACCCCCATAGCGCAAGTCGTACCAGGAGTTCGAGTGTGATCTTTCGGTAGGATACTCAGGAGACAGTTCCCAAGCAACCCTGAAAATATTGGATTAAAAGATCCAGAACAACCTTACTCTGATTAAAATTTAATAATTATTTTTTAACCATTATGTTCGCAATAAAACAGAAACATTTTTAAATTTCATGTTTACTGCTTTACCATCAAAGGGTTGTGGCAAGAAATTAATGCAATGCGCATGAGCTGAATCAAGTACATACAGGGTGATTCATTAACAATGGGAAAGTCGAAAGCTAAAGATACTACACATGAAATGATGACCATTGGCGCAAACATACCTTATCCGAAAGTTGATAGTTTCGGAAATATAGGGTGTTGAAAGTTAAAATTTTAAATCGTTTTTTTTGCGATTATTCTGAGAATATGTAGGTTAGGAACTTGAAAATTTGTGAAACTATATTTTTTTAGGCGGCAAATAAGATGCGTGTTGTAATTTCAGCATTGCTCATAGAGGGCGTCACTTACGACCAATTTAACCGAATATTTAGTTAGTAACTTTTTACCCTGTATATTTAACATGAAACTTGATTCAAAACCTGAAAGAGCTATCATTTTTCCATTAATTATGTACTCTTGTTTCATTTCGGTATCTCGATCCGTTTTCGAGAAAAATCGATTTAACGAACACTATGTTTTGATAATACGAGAAATTAAAAGCGAAACAAACCAAGTGTTTCTTCGTGTTATTACAACAATTAACAATAAAACAAATGAAATTCGTAATAATGATTTAAAGTCAGTGTTCGAAGAATCCACCGTTGACATTTACACACTTTACACAACGTTTTCTGAGAGATCTTCGAGTTTGAAACAACATATTGGGATTGCGTTTGACTTCGTTGGCAGCGATTTGTATTCTTTGCCACAACTCTTCACACGAACCAATAGATTCTTCCAAATAGAAAAATGAAGAGGATTGAAGTCCGGACTTCTGGGTGGCCAAGTAAAAATGCTTCCACGGCTTGAAGAAGTTCCACTTTATTTAAGAAGAGACATGTGGTTCATGCACGACGGAGCTCCACCGCATTTTTCTTGGCCAGTGCGTGCATATTTAGATGCAGTTTTTCCAAATCGCTGGATTGGCCATGTAAGCATTTTTGCTTGGCCATCCAGAAGTCCGGACTTCAATCCTCTTGATTTTTCTATTTGGTCTCGAATGAAAGATATAGTTTACAAAGAATCTATTGGCTCGTGTGAAGAGTTGTGGCAAAGAATACAAATCGCTGCCAACGAAGTCAGACGCAATCCCAATATGTTGTTTCAAACTCGAAGATCTCTCAGAAAACGTGTAAAGTGTATCAGTGTCAACGGTGGATTCTTCGAACAATTACTTTAAATCATAATTACGTATTTTATTTGTTTTATTGTTAATTGTTGTAATAACACGAAGAAACACTTGGTTTGTTTCGCTTTTAATTTCTCGTATTATCAAAACATAGTGTTCGTTAAATCGATTTTTCTCGAAAACGGATCGAGATACCGAAATGAAACAAGAATACATAATTAATGGAAAAATGATTGCTCTTTCAGGTTTTGAATCAAGTTTCATGTTAGACATACAGGGTAAAAAGTTATTAACTAAATTTTCGGTAAAATTGGTCGTAAGTGGCGCCCTCTATGAGCAATGCTGAAATTACAACACGCATCTTATTCGTCGCCTAAAAAAATATAGTTTCACAAATTTTCAAGTTCCTAACCTACATATTTTCAGAATAATCGCAAAAAAACGATTTAAAATTTTAACTTTCAACACCCTGTATTTCCGAAACTATCAACTTTCGGATAAGGCATGTTTGCGCCAATGGTCACCATTTCACGTGTAGTATCTTCAGCTTTCGATTTTCCCATTGTTAATGAATCACCCTGTATATCCCCAGTAAATCCCCAATAAATTGTGTGCATCTTTCTAAATCCCTAAACATCCTTTTTGCATCCAAGTGCATCAAAAGTTCGGAAAAAAATTATCGTAAATCCCCAAGGATTTCTTGTAGGTATATTCTCATAAGTGTTCACCATATAGGTATGTTCCTCCTCATATAAATATGACGGTTATCCAGAATTTAATAACCATTTGCGAGCAAACTCACGTCAAAAAAAGACGGACGATCAAAGTTAATAGCATTAGTTCCAAAAATGACAATTAATACGAATAACTTCATAAAAATCGTTATGACTGCTACAAACTCATCGACAGTGGTGGAATTTCGCAGATTTTCTTTATTTACGATTGACTCATAAATAATCTTCCTACGATGTTTTAGAAGGTAAGTACTTATCAACTTCAACAAATGCTGTAAAAAGTTCCACGCGTACAGTATTAATAAACCCAGTATTTATTTACTCTAGTGCAACTGTTGACTAAACAGTTTTAAAAACTATTGGATACGCCGTCATAATCCTACAAACAACGTGGCTGCAAGGTACAACGGACAAACATCAGTTCAATAAAATAAATTCCTATTTGAATTATTACAGCTAATTACATTAATTTACAATTTTTTAGAACTTCGTAATCCTGTATAATTTAATTTATAGTCTGTTCTATTTACCAATAAATCTTACTATCACCATCGTTAAGGAACATAATTCATTTTCGGTATGCCTGAGAATTTAAAATTCTTAAATTGCTATATTCACCTTCGAGTTAAAGATAAAGTGATACGTACTCAGTTAACGAATATTCCTTGGGGTTCTCATGACTAGCAATAAGATATAGAATGCAGTATGTACATATCTATAATGATTTAAAATTATAAAGTACCTAATCATGTTAATTTTATTATGAAACATTTATAAATTAAAACATTTTTAAAACGTTCTGAAATCAACAAATCTAAAGCGAAAGTTTTGAATCAAATATGTTGCCGATATATTTATTAATTAACCTCATGGATATAACAACATTCAAGAATTTTTAGGCCATATTAATAGAATACAGCGTCAACTTTATCATGGTGTTGGAAGAAAACAAGATGTCATTATCAAGAAGAATTCGAATTTACCTAGGGCACAAAGTTTAGAGAAAGCCAATCCACTAGAATAGATATCTGAACGCTGAGTCTTAAAACTATCTGGCTAAAAAACAAAATATCTTCAACACCTTGCCGCAGCGACCATGAAGCATTTTCGAACCGGAATCTTAGAAAAGAAACTACACCAGCTACGCTCAGGTTTCGGAGTAAATTGACATACTAACAGAAATATTGAACAAGCATTTCAAAAACGAGAAACGAAGATTTATACAGGGTGTAAGAGGTTTGACTGCCATTACTTCAGCATGAGATTGAGTAATCATAAATGAACAAAAAAGTTGTATATTACAAGGGCAAACATTAACAGTTTTCAAAATACAGCGAGTATTAATATTGGAGAGTTTCATCATAACGTGACAACATCACTTGACCTAACGCTGCACAGTTGGTGCATACCACGTGTGGCATACTTGTCCTACAGAAAAAATGTAAACAACTATTATTGTGAAACATTTAGTAAATTACAAGACAATTATTTTCCAGTTTTTAAATAAATAAAATAAAATGTATCGATTTTGTAGTACGAAGATAGTGTTATGCTTAAATTTTAGCTCGAATTTTAGTAATTATGAATCACTTAAAACAAGAGCTTAACTTTTAATCCAAATGACCATACGTATTAAAAATAATTTAGGTACTTACCAAAAAGCAAAATTCAGTAATTTTTAAACGCACAAGTACAAAACAAATCTGCTCAAAATGTTCACCACCATTTTCGATGCACGCGCGACACCTTCAAAGATCGAATTTTAAATTTATTGCAACGCTAATTATTTTTTAGAATTAAGCATATAGACTAGGCGGTATCTGTTTTGGTTTGGATGAATCGTATATCCACGAGATTTTTGGCTTTCAAATATTACTAGAAATGAAAACTTTTCTATGCGCATAAAAGAAAACGTGGGCTTAACTTTTGGCGGCACAATATGTTAAAAAAATTCGAAAATTGTCATATTTTTCTTCCTATTCAATTATGTATCAACTCTTGAAGAGTTGATTTTAGGCGAAAATGGAAGAGGAAAAAAATTTTTGTAATTAAATTTTTTACAAAACATGTTTCAAGTATCTAAGGGCCTTGGTTTTTGCTGTGCAAAATTTTGAATATTTGCAATT
The DNA here is from genome assembly GCF_000390285.2 of Anoplophora glabripennis. Taxonomy (NCBI): domain Eukaryota; kingdom Metazoa; phylum Arthropoda; class Insecta; order Coleoptera; family Cerambycidae; genus Anoplophora; species Anoplophora glabripennis. The sequence goes on from NW_019416553.1 coordinate 461,226, forward strand.
TTTTTTTCAAAATCTGGATTGCAAAATTATTATGCAAAATCTATCGAACCGATTTTGATGAAATTTGATTTGATAATTCTACATAACATACAAGTTTTTTTGAGTCAAGTATAAAGGTCCTATACCCAATTTAAATACCCCAAAAAAAATTCTCTAAAAGTTTTGTTTTTTAACCCCATTTTTGCGATTTTTTCGATTTTTACCATAATAATCATGATTCATTCGATTTGTAACTAGACGTATTTTGTAAAATATTTAATTGCAAACATTTTTTTCCTCTTCCATTTTCGCCTAAAATCAACTCTTGGACAGATACGTAATTAAATAGGAAGAAAAATATGACATTTTTCGAATTTTTTTAATATATTGTGCCGCCAAAAGCAGTTTTTTTTATGCGCTTAGAAAACCACGTTTTTTTTTTATGCGCATAGAAAAATTTTCATTTCTAGTGATATTTGAAAGCCAAAAAGCCAAAAATCTCCGTGGATATACTATTCACCCAAATATAGCTTTTTGAAACAGATACCGTTTGGACTAATAAAGAAGTTCAAAGAAGTGATAAACATTGTATTTTATAGTAGGTATTCTATGCACACAGTTATGTCAATATTCCTTAATTAATCGAACTTTTGTACATCAAGTTGGAGATTTTGATAATTTTTTCTCGGAAATGGTTGAGTTTAGGTTCATATAAGCTATTTTATTTATTTTATAATAGGTACCTTTACACTTACGCTCAATCGTGAGCGACTGGAGCGCCCCGTTCCAATCGCGCGTATTTTCGCGCAATCCTGAGTGTCGCGTTCTAAAACTTTGTTGTTAAAAATTGACACGCTCCAATCGCACGGTATTGCCTGCGCGGTGAAATGTGACATGATAACACGGCTAATGTAAATTGAAAAGTGTCAAGTTTCTCGCGCGATAGTCGTGGCTCGTGGAGTGTTAAAAATTTCAACAGTTTTATAGACGGTTTGTTCTGAAATGGAGCAAATTATAAACAAAAAAAGAAAATTAAAAGTGGCTTTTTTTTTCTTTAGACTTAATCTTCCATAAAGATGGATAGGATTTATATAGCTCAATAAAATTTGTAATTGTTTCTTTTGACCAATATCGTGCATCTGCCATAGTCTATAAAAAAATACAAAAACGCTTACAAATATGCGAATCCTAGGTAGCTATGTTTATATTAAAAAATTAAAAAGAGTACTTATCGCCTTTTAAGAGTAAACTCCATAAGACCGCGTGAAAATCGAAGTAAACTTTACCCTACGTGAAATTTCCGCATGAAAACAACTGGCGAAGTAATGCAGGATTTGACACGTCTAAGAACCGCGCGATTATATACATTTACAGTAACAAGCTTTCGCGTGTGATTGGAACGGGGCGCTCCAGTCGCTCACGATTGAGCGTAAGTGTAAAGGCACCTAATGTATTCTATCGTCTGTTAAAATTAAGGCAGTCAAACTTCTAACACCCTGTATACATATAATATTAATGCCATCTACGAACTGCAAGAGCACTGCAAGGTATACAAACACAGATACACGTTAGTATGATATTTGAAAAATTAGGAATGTCTCCTGAAGATAACAACGAAGTAAAATAAACCTCTGTGAAATACAGGCTAAATACAGGACTTGCAACAGATCAGAGGACTTAACCTCCAGGTTTAACGTTTCTTTTGAAGAAGAGAGCAGTATGTCTTTCTGAAAATTAAGAAGATAACGACAACAATATAGCCACCAGCGCGGAAATCATGTAACCATGTATCCCAATTCTCATTCACATTCTGATGACAGCTAAATTATGGAAGAATCCACAGACTGACATCTATCTTCAATTACAATAATTCAATGCAATGACAGTATCTTCAAGAGTAGTTGAGGGCATTGAGTAAAAATAAGGGGGCAGTAGAAACATAAATAAGATATGTATATTTTGAAATACTATAGGTGTGACATCTATTATGTCAAACTTTAGTTGTCTTACTTTAACAAGTTCACCATTCAAATTTCTAGTGCAACGATTCATTTGTTATAGGGATATATGTCTACTTTTCCAAGGTGGGCTCTTAAACACAAAATTAATAAAAAAAATGTTAGTAACTGTAAAAAAAGAATAATTGAGAGTGAAGGGAAGAACATTATAAAATTATCTTTTTTCAAATTCAGATCCTGACAAGAAAGAGATACATTTAAATAAAAAAACAATAAAATAAAACGAAATCAATAACAACAAATAAATAATCAACACTTAATAAAAAAAATGTTACCTATTTTCTATTGGAAGTGCTTTCCATTTACGAGGTCTGTTCAGAAGAAAACCGAACTTTTTGAATTACGCGTCTTGGATTTATGATATCTCATTTAGTTTTCGTGATATTGTTATTTGAATGCAACGTGTTTAAGTTTAGTGACGATTTTTGAAATATGCGATTTTCTGGAACAACGATGCAACATAAAATTTTAATTTTAAACTGGGGAAAACTTTCATGGAAGCTATGGATCGTACGCAATGATACGAATGATTTTTACGATTTAAAATTGGTCGTCAGTCTATTGAAAACGATCTTAGACCAAGAAGTCCTATAACACCCACGTTTAGCAAGTTAAAGATCTGGTGCGTGTAAATCGCCGATTGACTGTCAGAGAAATTGAGGTTAGTAACTCAATTGGGTCATGATGAAATTTTGACTGAAAAATTTAATATGCATCGTGTTGCAGCATTTGTTCCTTGTTTGATGACCGAACAACAACAAAAAATCGTGTGGACGTTTGTCGGCAACTCCTTGAACAATCTAATGACGATGAAACATTCATAACAGAAGACGAAAGCTATATTTACGGCTACGACATTGAGACAAAACTTCAATCATCACAATGGATCGGCAAAGGGTCTCCATGCCCAAGAAAGCACGTCGGTCTCAATATAATGTCCAAGTGATGCTCACTGTTTTTTTCGTCTTTAATTGAATTGTACATTTTGAATTCTTGCCTCATGGTGAAACAGTGATCCGTGTGTACTATTAAAGCGTTTTAAAACGATTACGTGAACAAACCAGCAAAAAGAGACCAGAGTTGTGACTAGACAACTCATGGTTCTTGCACCATGACAATGCGCCCGCACTCAGCTTTGTCAATTTGTCAGTTTTATGCCAAAAATCAGATTATTGTCCTCCCTCAGCATCCTTATTCGCCAGACCTGGCTCCTTGCGATTTTTTCTTATTTCCGAAATTAAAATGTGCTGAAAGGACGCCATCTTCGGACTATTCATGACATCAAATCAAATTGATCACAGACTTTAAAGGTCATTTCAAATGAAGCTTTTCAGGACTGCTTTGCAAAATGGAACAACCGTTGGGAAAAATATGTGAATAGGGAAGGAGAGTCCTACTTTGAAGGAGACAAGGATCAATAATATTTAAAATTAATAATAAAGATTATAAAATAAAGTACTTCAAAACTTTAAAGGTGAATATCTTGAAAATAATTACTCGTAGCGACACTTGCAAATATATATCAAAGAGATAGATATACGGAGGTGCAAAATAGTTATGACATTTTAATGACATGCAAAGTGTCACAAGTGGCGTCCTCTAACAAGTAACAGCAAAATTATGATCGAATTGGATTTCATTGCCTCAAAGAACCTTCGGTCCCCAATATTTGTGCAATATCCATAATTTTGAAAAGGTTATTTAAAAATAATGAAAACAAATTTTTCACTGTAACGCCCTAAGGTAAATTTGATTAAATCGTAATATTTTAGTGTGTAGAATACGCTGTTCCATATAGCATTGCTTAGGAATACCTTGTATTTGGTCGTCCATCGGTTATGGTTAAAATCAACGATGTAAAATAAAATCACAATAATTTTATCTTCAGTGAAGTTAAAAATTAAATATGAGATTGCGTGACAATTAATGCGCCTTTGTAAAAATTTCATGCATTTCCGAATAGGAAATATAATGGAAAATCAATTTTTATTTAGAGATATTTAGAAAATTTTGTTATGAAATACTTATACATTGGATGTTAAGTTGCATTAAACATAGGAATCCCTAATCACAACTCTCTAAGAGGTTATTAATATTAATCTGCAGTAGTCATTATAGGGATTATAAAAATCTATCAGATAACCAAGTAAAATGTCCTCTTAAAATTAACTGTTACAGACTATTTGAAAAATCCATCATGCCGAATTGTCACATTGAATCTTAGATTAATTGACGTTTCAATAACGAGTTTTTAAAACGTCAATAAAGATGAGGGTAGAGCGAAGAAAAAAGTTAGCTTCTTTTACAACATTAATTGGCTGTCAAATAAGAATGCGAGTCGTTCCCCCTTAAAAGCATGCAACTAAAATTTCCGTTCGGCCAAATATTCTTGGACTTAGATATCTACAATATAAACATGGATAAAAAATATATATAAGAGTTGTTAGAAATATGAGAGTAAATATTGATACCTAAGGTGCTTGTACGACGAAATACTTTATTAATAGAATAAGCATATTAGGTTTAATATTTACTTATATCGATTAACAAGGCGTTAATTTTGAAATATATTACTTTTAAAGTAAAAATTTATTAAACGACATAATTCCACTCACATATACATTAACACAGTTTCTTTAAAGTTTATTTGTGACTGGCTACAAATATATGAATAAAGACTCGCATTTTACACTTTCGTTGTTCTAATACTTGTATAGTACATTTTTTCAACAAGTAATTAAGTAAGGGGTATTAAAAAAAGAGTGTATAGCAGAACAACTGGGAGCTGTTCGCTAGGGGTCATGGATTGGTTTTGCGAACGTTTAATTGAGGCACTGACAGAACATTTAGCTAACTTTATTCACAATTACAATAATTCTCCAAGGCAACTAAAATAATTTTACAAATAAAACAAATCGCCTTCGATACGTCTCCCTTCTGCTACTATCTACTACGCAGCCTAGTTCTTCCGTTGTACTATGGTGGTGCGAAAGGTTTGTTACATCCTCCCCCTTTGACTTCGGCGACGTTTAGGAGCGGAGTCAACATTTTGAGAACCTTTCGCTTCTGGAGGTCTTCCTCTTCTTCGGATCTGAACTACGTGTGGAATAGGTTCAGCTCCTTGATACCGGGTGATAGCTGAAACATGATAAACACCTAGAGANTATTTACAGGAGTACCATACACTAATGTCTTCAAATATCCCCAAACAAAGAAATCTAGAGGGTTCAGATCAGGCGATCTTGGAGGCCATAAAACAGGTCCGGCCCTTCCTACCCATCTATGTGGAAAAGTTTGATGTAAATGCTCTCTAACAGCTATGGAAAAATGAGCAAAATAAAAAAGGGGCTAAAAAACATAAAACATTCCATATCTCCGCAACCGTTACTTTGCCGACCCATGTTTATTGAGACTTTTCTGCTTATTTTGGTTCATACTATTACCTCCTCAAATATTTTACACTCTGTTTTTAACACCCTGTACTTATATAAAGTAACACGTTTACCCTTTAACAATATAATATATTGTAAACATCTGTAATATTCCATATTAATGACTATAGTTTCAGTCTGATTAATTAAGTTACTTGACTTCAAATCACTTAAATTCAAGGTTCTTGAATTTAAATCTGTTTCGTCGAATGAGTTATTGCATGCTGATATTTCAAGTAATTTAACTAGTGATGACAAATCATTAAACATTTTTAGGTAAGACATTTTAGCGGAAAAAATTGCAAATTGTTCATATGTATTTGTATTTCTTAAATTTAATTCAAAATCAAAAATTTTTATTTCATACGAAAATATTTTTGTTCAATGTTTGTGAAAGTGTTATTTGTTTTTTTCCAGTGTAAATAAAAGTGACTTTTTTCTGAATTGTAACTCATGAACTTCTTCAATCTTCACCTCACCTTAACTTCCTGGTTTTTAAGTTTAAAAAAAATTCTATATAAAAAAGTTTGGCCAATTTATTTATACCCACTTATGACACTTCGTTAATGGAAAATTTTCATAAATAATTTTTCGTCCAGCAATTAATACAATATGGTACTCTTAATAAAAAATTAAGTTGAAAAGGAAATAATTATGGTTTATCTAAAATGCAACTTTGAAGTCCACAGGAAAATTATTTGCAAAATCTGGTCTAGATTAATGTTAATAATTTCAAGAATTCTTTAAAATAAAAAGATTGTGTCAAAATGACTCAAAAACTCAAACCGTTAGAATCAACCTGCGAGCGCTATTAAGTTAGAAATATTTCCCGTTTAATCGTCTTTCCGTCGTTTATATTTTCCGAGATCCCAGTACATGCATCACCAAAATGGCCCGCTTAATCATGATTTTGTGATGTTACGTATTTAATAAAGTCATAAATATATTCTAATACGAAAAAACCGTATGTAACATGTACAAATTCTTTTGTAAAATAAAGTAATAATGCATGAATAAAATTTACTTGCTGAATACAAAAACAAGAAGCTATATGAACGTCGCCTACCTATGTAAATTTCTGTAACTTGAAAAATTGTCTTAAAAGTGACTTTTTGGCAATATTTTTTGCAAAAAAGTGATCTTAGTGATCGTTCTTTAAAAAGTGACAAAAAGAGATCTAAATGACTTGAAGGCCCTGTATATATATTATTATGATCACTAGGTGTTGAAATTAATTAGTGTATAGTTTTATTTTATGTTATTGTCTACTTACCGTTTATATGCTCAATATATCAATTGTATCTTAATGTGTGCCGGTCTAGTTATTAATATTTGTTATATACTATACAACTACAGCCAGCACCCTGTATTTATGCTCTGTTTTAGAATTTTAATTATCCTCTAAAATTTTAATTTTATTATTTATCTTTTCAATTTTAAATTTATTTGCAAGAGAAACTCTTATTCTTTTAGGGGCGGTTCAACACAAAAAAATACAGATTTTAAAATTTTGTATTACCTATATTTACTAAAAATTAAATCTAATTGTTTCAATATCAATCATTTAATAATAAAATGATTTTTTCCAATATGTACTTTGTTTTAACAAATATTTTTCCTACGCACACCTACGCTAAAATTTCTTATATCTACTAACAATAATAATTTTTAATACACAGTTTCTATTACCTATTCACACAACCTTCTATTGTTTTGTTTCTTGTCTTTATCCGCCTCCTTGATTATCGTTCTGAAAACCTTTTCTTCTCATTATTTTTTTTCTTTTTTTTTCAGTTTAATGTCAACACTTTCCACTTCTTACTATTCCTACTGCAAAACCACCTATTCTGTCTGATAACTCTGCTCCCTGGCTTATTATTATACGTTTCAATTCTTCTTTCCTTTTATTTGTTTTTTACCAAATTGTATCTCCTTATTAATATTATTATTTCTTCTATGGTCTTCTCTCACAGCAAACCTTTGAAATATACTTAATCTAAATTCTTATCTTCCACTTAAATAACAAAAATTGTAAAATCCTTTTAGTTTCATAATTCACTATCGATTTCCAATTTTAAAAGTTTCTCTGTCTCTCTACATTTTTTTTTTAATATCCCTTCACATGCTAAATTTCTATTTTATACTAGTATAATTTCCATTCATTTCAATACACCTATTGTCTTTAATTATTGTAATTAAATCACTGCATTTAAATACAATTTTCACTAGAATAACCAGATAAACCGATACTTGTCCAATTTTAAAGCACACCATACGCCATACTGCAATCCACCACGCCACGGTTACGAGATAACCTAATGGACGATGGGAACAGACAAATACAATGCGTCTGGATATGAATAAGGGTGGGATGACTCAGTGTTGAGGACATTTACTCTGATTTAGGTACAAGTGCACCAAATACGAGTTTACGTAAAGAATTTATTTAAGCAGTATGTACTTGTATTGGAGTGAAAGTACTCAGTTTTAGTTTAAATATAACCACAAATGAGTAAATTGATCAAAATGCTCAATATTGAGTGAAAATGTACTCAATAATTTCACTGAATGGATATACTCTGTACCTTTATTGGTTTCACTTAGGTACACCGATTTTTTTACAGTGTATTATGGCAATATAATGCAACATTCACCAACTTGTAATATGTATCTAAACCATAGGGAATTTGAGTCACTTCTTGATTTGTTTTGTATTGACTAAATGTGTCCATACTTTAAATAATTTTTTTCAGNTCTCGGAAACGAAGCCTTCTACGACATATGTTTATTGAAACTTTTCTTTTTAAAAACATGTGTTCTATCTCCTGTTAAAGTTTGTCTACAAAAAACTAACTCACCCTGTATATACATGCTTGTATTATTAGTTCAAAAATTAAATATTCAAATATTTGAATGAAAATTATTGTCTAACAAACGAAAGCTAGAAAAACTTCAAATACCTTCCAAAGTTGTATCTATTTTAACAGGTCTTTTCAGTATTCGAAGTTTATAATGCTATTTTTTGTATAAACAATACAACGACTAGTGTAGAAAGGACTGCCAGATAGGTACAAGAAATGACGACCAATGTACTATAAGATAGATCTAAATCACTACCGATATTGTTTAAAGGTAAACTATTTTAAAAAAGCCTTGCACCAAATGACGCAAACTGCACACTACATGCAACAAATAGACAAAGTAAACTAACTACCTAAGCAACAAAGAAATAGTCAAAATCCCGTGGCGACAACACACAATAGAAGACAATACATATAGGCAAAATGCCACTGCGTTGGATAATAGCAGATTGTGCACCAAATTCCCTCTAAGCCAACCTACATTTCACAGCTCAAGTATATTATGACCGCACAATAGTAATCCTAAGTTTTGACAGTCACACAATATCCATAATTATGTGTTTGCTAGAAAATATTCACAAACAATGCCAAATCTACCTGCACGGGTTCACAATTGTGGCGCCTACAGCTTCTTTATACTCGAAAGAAGTGGCTAACAAATAGGAACATTGTTACAAATAGTGCAAATAACAAAAATAATATTTGTGCTGTCATTATATTTTTGGACACCTTTATAATCATACAAATTATAGGGACTATGTCAATATTTACAAACAACTGATTAGTCAATTAAGTTTTTTTCATATAAAAGTAACATTCGACAAAGTCATCATTTTTTAATGAGAAGATTATACGTTTGCTGCAGAAAGTGCCAACAATCAATATCTATATAATATCTAACTACTCCTAAATCTTCAACAAAGGATTGCAATTGATTTTAATTTTAACAAAGTAGGTTCTAGGCGAATTGATGTTGTTCTAGATTCTAGAATATATCAAGATAATTTATTTATTGTACTTAAAATACTAGGAGGGAGCCAATTGAGACGTTTCCTTCCAAATTTCATTTTTTTATATGCCATATTATATGCTATGGTCTTTTTGAAAGAACTTAACCTTTCGATTGAGGAATAACTCATCCATCTTGTTAAAGAATTGCAGTTGTAAGTGTCACATAGAGGGCGCTGATATGAGGGATAGAATCTTTACGCCATAGTGTGTTTTAATCAAATGAAACAACGACCCGTCAGAGAATTTTCTTCATAAAAGAAAATACAGCAGAGGGGATTAATATTAATCAAACAAATCTCGCACGTTTTAGAATTAATACAATACTTTGAAAGTAATGTAAATGTACAACTTCTAATGATAAAGAAAGAAGTTTTATTCGTTCCTTGTGCTAACCTGTACTGCTATCAAAAGATTTTAGTTTACATATTTTCAAATTTATGGAACAAGACCTATAGCTATAAAAAAGTGAATAGAGAAGGACTGATAAATTAATTAATATACCTTCCTAATAATAAAAGGAATATACTTTAGAGATATGAGACAAAGTTTGCGAAACTTAAACAAATATTGAAATGTATAAGCACCATTGGAAATAAAATACTTAGTCAAAATCTATTTAAATGAAGATATTCGCTTGTAGAACGTTTAGAAATTTTACATTAAGTTTTATTGAAGGGCAAGTGCAGTTTTCATGGTCTCAAACCACTTCACCTAATTTTCTCAATCATGGAAATTATTTAAAAAGCCAAATTCTCTATGATTCGAAAACATATGAAATGCATAACCTTTCTTGAACTGCAACGTCGAATAATTTATTATTGTTTATATAATCTATCACAAAACTTTTAATTTTGCGTTGTTAAGTAAAAACATAAATTTTCTTTAACACACAAAATAACAAAACTTAATGTGAGAATTAAGAATCGCTCCCTGTAGCAACTAACGTCGTCGCGACAAATACTCGGAACATTGTCAACTGCACAATGAAACAGTGTCCCAATTGTCTCCAATGAAGTCACGGACTGAGGTTATTAATTTTCAGTGGGTCTCGTCGAGGTAAGACTTATTCTCCGAAGTGGGAGAATGTGTGGTCCTCTTCGCAGGGGCCTCTTCGTACTGGGTTTGGTCACTGTTTTGACAATACGGCAATTATAGACAGGAGCCCGACCCACTGGGCAACCACCGTCTTGACAGATGATTAATACACTGCTCTATGAAATTATCATCCCCAAGAGACAGTATAATATCGACAGTCTCCCAACGGACATCTGGTCAAGTTCGATTGTTGCAGCGTGTTTATATTTGTATGATTATTCGCAAAACATACTAAAATCTTGTTTCTTTACCACGCCCCAGTCACTGAACGAACTGAAATTCCCAAGTTATGGATGGACAATTTTTAAAACATTAATTTTATGATTTATGGTGTTTATTTTGATTTCAAACTCCATTGTTGTGGATAAATAAAATTCACATCAGTTAGCAGTGCTATTTGTATCCTTTGGGATATTTATTTTTGAACATACCCAAATCCCCAGATATAGCAAGGTGGCAATACAGAATGTTTCTTGTATAGGTCAAAAATCCAGGAGCGTATTCTGTGGCCAAAAATAAGGGTTTTTGTTACGTCCTAAGACAGCCATTGTCCAATTACAGCGTGTCAAAAATGAAAAAAAAAAAATCAGTTTCATTTTTAATTTCTAAATCGCTTGAGATAATTTAACCAAATTCGATGTGCATATTTAGTATGACAGTAGGTACGAAATAAAAAATTACTGTCCAGAAACTTGCCAGTGGCGGAGGTGTGGGTATCATCGATCATTATTTGTCAAAGAAATATATATCACTCTGAATAATATTACAAATAAAACAGGTCATCATATGCGCCATTTCATTATCTTCACTTTTTGTTTCTTTACACATTTTTGTGTTCTAAACCAATTAACAACAAAATTGATTTATTTGTTCAAATGCATTTTTACGCAGTTACTTAAATTACATTCAAATGCTGAAATGGCTAATTTGGTTTACATTTATGGCCTTGCAGATGGAAATTGTACTGAGGCTAGGCAAATTTATATAGAAAGATTTCCAAATCATATGAAATACCCTGTATAATGTGCTATTATATTTTTATAACCTCAAGTTTTCAGATTGTTCATATACTTCAGGATTCCTACCCCTTTGACCATATGATTTAGTTTTCCTAATGTCAAATGATAAAAGTACATAATTTTTTATTACAACAGGAGATAAATCACACCTAATTCAGGTCTGTAAAAAATACGTTGACACACATCTATTTTTGTTTCTCTCTTAAAGACACAAATTGACATCATACAGTCTACATATAAAATATAATAACATCCGTAAAATGAGTAAATATTCGCATTGAATATGAATAGGTACGGTACAATAGGTACATATTTGACTGTATATTTGGAGAAACGATACTATATATAAAAATAAAAAAAGAGTTTATATAACAGTTTCCGAAATGTTTTCTGAGGATACTAAGGACGTTTAAATATGTATAGTGTGTCCCATTTTAGCTTCCATAGCTCTGATATCAATAATAATTTTAAAATGGAGTAACCTACGTATTATTGCATTTTTAATTTCTGCTTAAATTTAAGGCCGACTTTGATAATAGATATTGAGTCTTAAACGTTTCAGTATTATTTTATCTATTTACCTGTCTTGAGCATTACTTAATATATTATTATTTCCAATAGAAAAATGGAAAAATTAGAAACAAAGATTTTATCAATGGTTTAGATGAAAAAATTATTATATCAAAAAACTAATTTTCATATACATACACATACAGATAAACTAAACTTAGCCCTTAGCCCTTACCCGTTTCGGTTGTATGCATTTCCTCCTCATTATACATCAAGTGCGCTCTTCTTCAAATTCTATTTACGCATTTCAGGACTTAATTAAAATGTTTCCAATTATACCATAAACATTGTTCCCTACAAAAATATTGAAAACAAAAACTCCTTGCGATTCTTACAGAAGTAATTAGATCTGTTGGAAGGATGAAGATGTTCATGAAACCCGAAGGGAATGCATAAGCTACTCTGAGTTAAATCTCCACCCAGACGTGTTGGACATCTTTAGAAAGCCTTTATACCTGCAGAATTGTCGGGCGCCGCGCAGAATTTCTGTAGACACGGCAAACACTAGCCGCACTTAGGTAATTTTCGTTAATAACTGAAATTAAGGTTGTCTATTAATTGATTTCTATAAATCATGAATATAAAGTTGTCTGGATATTTCTAGGACATAGAATACTCGTACATACGTACATAAAAATAACTGTACTTGTTTTTCAAAGACAGATAACAAAAAAATTAATATACCCCTTCAAAGCAGGGTGGTTATATCATATTTACGATATCTCAAATGCATTTCGAGATCTCTAAATAATACTTATACATGTGCTTTACTAACTTTCGCATTATTATTCTAATCCTTCAAATTGGTAAGGAGTAGTTTTAGGGAATGACCAATGACCATCACTGTTTCATCTCTAACATTTTTATTTTGATCCCATATTAAGGAAAAAAGGTACTTATTGTTTAATTTCGATGAATTTAACAGTTTCCGAGATATTCAGGTCTCTACGTGAGAGGGTATTTATTAAATTGCTAAAATCGTTTCCATATGCTTTGAAGTTTCCTTATTTCGCACAATCCTCATAAAATAAGTCCTTTTGTTGTGTTATCTCTTGAAAAAATATAAAATTAGCTGTTGAATTATCAACAAGGTATTTGAAAACTAAAATACATTACTTCGTGTAAATCTTATTTTTTTTCTAACAATAATATGGATAAAATATTTATTTGACAAAAGTTGATCGAGATGTGTGGTAATGCGAGAAATTTACTACTCTAGAAAGACATTCCCGTATGTGGACTTACATTTCTTTAAAATCTCTATTTGTAAGTAGTGCGTACCTATGTCTTTAGTTGAAGTTTAAAATATTTAAAAAATATGTTGACACCAGTGGCAGAGGTCCTGGAAAACTCTGCTAGTAAAAACCTCAGAATAATGCATAACGTAATACTTAGTAGTTTCTGATTAACAAAAAAAATTCTTGTAAGGCAAACCAATCAGTTTGCCTAATGGGTTTGTCTTTGTGAGAAAATCAAAATATATATGTATGTGTCTTTAACACCAATTTTTGTCTAAAGTAAATTTGATTAATTTTTTTTTCGTTTTCATATAGACTTTGAAACTAATTCCATTTATTTTGACTACATTAGTTAAATACTTAATAAGAATATAAAAACTATAGTTTAAGTTTTCATAGAATTTTACCTAAAACGTCGCCTCGTCCATTAAACTATACGTTTCTCAAAAATCCATTAAATCGCAAAATCCATCGGATCAGGTAGCACACGAACCCCAGTCAGAAGCGACTAAAATGAGAAATTAACCCATCGCTCTGTTTGACGTTTGAAGACAGTGACGGCGCCAGTTATAATTATAGACCGGATCGAAGCTAATGCAGGGGCGGACTGGGACGCCCTCACACGCGCTTTAGTGTCATTCCTGTCTCGACCGCGAGGTGGAACTTTTCGGTAGCCGGTCACGACTTTCAGCTGGACGATATACCATCTGACTCGTCTGTAATTAACCGCAAAGTGATGAGTGCTCGTTAATGGTTTTTGTTAGAAGCCTCGAGCCGAAAGGCATAGTCCGAGGTATTATTTGAAGTATAATGCGCATCTAAATTAAGTTAAAGTAGTAAAGCATAATAGAGTTTATGTTGTAGATTTCTCGACATGATTTTCACATTATTTTTATAACAGTACTTCAACATTCGTACAATTTGTAATCTATTTTCCGTTCAAAAACATATGACTAATTTTGCAGCATTATTCATTAAAATTTTACAGAATGTTTTCTAAGTAGGCACATGTCCCTACTCAAGAAAGTTGAAGTATTCAAGGTGTTTATTAAATACTTGTACAAACTTTAAAGGGTGAATCTTTGACTAATTTTAAGATAAAAAATTCATATGAACATGGATCCGCAACGGCTCAGTTCTTGAGATACAGTATCCAAAAAAAAATTTTTGTTTTGTATTTTGATTATATTTTTATTCAATAACATGGCAATTTTACGAAATTCAGGAATCTGGGAGTATTGATGATGAGAAACTCAAATATTTACTTAGTTTTTTGTTTAATATTAGAGGGCGTCACATACAGAGTTATACCTGGAACTTTTTTGTATCGCACTGTATGTCCTATTCTCCATTCAATTTTATGTACAAAAGGTACTCTTAGTATTTGTCGCTAAAAGTAGCCGTTTTGTAAAAAAACGGGCTTTTCCGCCATGGGGATGGTTTCCTAAATATTTTTTCAAATCAAAATAATATCTATAAAAATTGTAGAGAATCAAATTCTGAACAACTTTATCCTATAAAATTTTTTTGTATGTCTAATACTTAACGAGTTACTGCGCATTATGTGACAAAAATTGGGCACGTTGCAGCGGTGGTCTTTTTACAAAAAAAAATGAGCTTAATAAAATTTGTAGAGGATCAAATTCTGAACAACTTTTCCTTATATTTTTTTGTATCTCTAATACTACTAGCGCTGCTACAAATTTGGCTTTGCCAAAACTGAATGGAGTCGATGTGGTGTCACATTCACTGAACGCATAGTACAAGATCCCGACTGAGATCGACCTTCAGCCATCGAGTTTTCTAATGAAATTTGAATTTTGATGATTTGGTCGACATCCAATTTTCCTGCACAGATTTTTAATTAAAAAAATAAAGTTTTTTTCATGAATGTAGTTATTGAGTTTTTGGGTAAATTTATTACCTACCAATCGAAAGTAAAATATGTATACAATATGCCAAACTTTGGTCAACATTTTTGTTCTTTGCATAAAACCAGGTAGACAGGTGGTATAAAGAGGTAACCTTGAATTGAACTTTAATTTTGAATTGAATTTTGAATTGAATTGAATTGAATTGAATTTTGAATTGAATTGAATTGAATTGAATTGAATTGAATTGAATTGAATTGAATTGAATTGAATTTTGAATTGAATTGATCTTTAATTTTTTATTAAAATTAGCTGTGCAGGAAAATTATATTATTAACATTCAAATTTCATTAGAAAACTCGATGAGTGAAAGTCGATCTAAGTGGGGATCTTAGACTAGCATGCATGTATAAACAATATACGTTCAGCTATTTTTTTTTCGAATATTTGCAACAATTTCTGGAATAAACGAATGAAAATAAATATGCACTGATGCAGCCTGTCAGCTAACACTTGACAGCCTAACATCAGTTGCCCCACTCCCACTGTTGCGAACACTTTGTAAAAACATATTTACAATACTGCAGCGTGCGCAATTTTTTTCATATAATGCGCAGTAACTCGTTAAATATTAGAGATATAAAAAAATATATAAGGAAGAGTTGTTCAGAATTTGATCCTCTACAACTTCTATGAAGGTCATGTTGCTCTAAACAAACGTTTAGGTAATCACCCTCATAGCGCAAGTCGTACCAGGAGTTCGAGTGTAATCTTTTGGTTGGATACTCAGGAGGCAGTCCCCAAGCAACCCTGAAAAAATCATCCTATTTGGAATTTTTTTATAAAATGATATCTTTAAGTAGTATTTGATTAAAAAGAATGACTTTCCTAAAATAACGACGTTTGTCAAAATATTTACTTACATGATTGTATGAGTTTATTTTTCTATGTATTTTTTTTTTCTTATTTGCCCTTTTTACTAAGTTTCTTTCATAAACACATATATTGTATTATTAGTTCTCACATCTTTTACTCTTTATTATCAAATGAAGTCAAACCACATTTTTCGATACCAGAAATCTACGAGTAGGTATGTAAAGACATCAAACCTCACAGACAAGGTTGCTAGTAGCTGATACTGCGGTAAGCAACTGCTCTATGGGCTACACACCCCAACTATTATTGGATTACACCACACTAGTACTCACTAAACAGTAAAAATTTCTGGTATCGAAGAATGTTGTTTAACTTCATTTGATAGCATTTGTTTGAATTAGCTTAATTCCTTAATAAGGAATAAAAACATGTGAGCTGTTAATAAAATTGGTATATAATTGTCTTATTCTCTTCAGAATAAATCAGAGTTAAATAATGTTTTAATATTTCGTGGTTCTACATAAGTTATATTTATTCAAAAAATTTATACACGTCAACAAAGAAAGAATCTTATCCCTTCGTACTGGCACATCGCATTTTGAAATCTTGCTTTTCCACTACATACTCCCAAAAAGAAGTCACATAAATGAATATTAGAGAAAAATTAATTTAAAAACTCCGTAGACGAAGAACAGCAACTGTATTGAAATTGCGTCTTATAATGAATAAGTCTAATGAACAATTAGATGTGGTTTATTATAAAATGTAAATAAAGGAACATAGAAACAGAAATTTGCTAAACTATCACATTCTTTATTCTTGTACATAGGAGAAAGTAATCGAAAATCAGATTAACTTCGTTGACGTGCTCATTTATTTATTTTTGTTCGCTTTTTGGTAGGAACCGTTGTAATTTCGCTATTTCAGGAGCGTACCGGGAGTAAAATGCGCACTATACAGTCGCGTTTATGTGAACGAATAAATCAGTGGTGCTTCTGGCAAATTTATGGCCAAGATAAAGTCACCCGGAATCGGAGCTTTTTATGGTTCGGCTGGGCCCCGTGAAATGTAGATGCCACCCCATATCCCCTGTCTCATCCTCTTGCGTGGTAAATATGATTTTAAACTCGGACGCGCCACCGATATTGGTCCTTTAGGTGAGCTTTTGGATCGATCTTATCCTCTTGAATTTATGGATGGTCCCTTGCTTATTTGGGTTTTATTTCAGTTTCGCAACTTGACATCCAGATCTGGAGATACCGCGAGAATAATGCATGGGGTGTCTCAGTAAAACCGGGGAATTAACGTAGAATTTTAAAATATTGGATTTTTACATTTTAAAACGCAATAAGCAGAGGAGTTGAAGAATAATTATTATAATCATTCAGTGTGTAGAAAAAAATATTTCATATTTTTTTACTTCCAACAGAAGAGGTTTAACATGACATTTAAAACGTTCTGTGCAGCTATATGCTAGGTTCTATAACAGTGCGCAAATTGAATAGAATATTAACATTAGCAAAGAAATATTTTTTTTGGTGATTGTTTCATGTGTTTTTGAGGAAAATGCGTCAATTGAATTTTTGCTATAATTATCCTAGTAAATATAAGAATTATTTAAAAATGTTTCCAAATACACGTTTACCCCATACCTGTGAAGCAATAATACGTAACCACTGATTGATTATGCGTAATGAACATAACAATAGTATTTTATAAAAAATAATTTAAAAATGCTATAAATATAGTTGATATTGCTCTTAAAGTTATAAATAAAATACATAATAGGTAGTTGAATACGTTCTGTAAATTTTTTGCATTATCCTCTGAGAAGGAAAAACTATTATATTATTTGTTTATTTATGTTTATTATATTAGTTACGTTTTTCTCTAATAAATAATTAGGCATTTGTTCTTTGTGGTTGTGGAAAATAAAAAACTAAGTTGGCCGATCCAATTAAAAATTGACAATATGTCATAACTTTTAGTTATCGATAACTTTCTTAAGTAGATATTTCTAATATTTTTAAAAACATAGGTACTCTTTAAAATTTTTGAAAATTTATCGTAAAAATACCCTGTACATCAATTAATTGGACCAATATTTTCAACATCCTAGTTTAAGGCCAAGCAGAGATGATGCCCAGAAGCTCAAATTTAACTCGAAAAATTTTTGTCATTTACACCCCACGTGCACTCTATCCGTGGACACACTGTATGTATACAGTGATTAGCATTTTCAACTTAGATTTGCTTTAAGAGTTTGTGGGATATGTCTGTCAAGGTTTTAATTAAATAATTTCTTCTTGTCGTTGTAACTAGGTATTATAAGTACGTACAATTACTCCAAAACAATGTACAAAATTACCCGAAACTTACTGTCTGTTTAACATACATAACTTTTCAAAATAGAAAGAACTAATTAAATTAAAAATGAATTATGTTTGTCGCATTCCTATCGTGCTAAATGTATAATGTATCAATGGCAATTTTCAACAAACAAATTCAACCACCGCTTATATCTTGAAAAATAAAACTTTTATGACGCATCAGAAAATGTTTGAGATTATATTAAATTTCAACCATCAAATAGAAATTTATGAGACATGTGAAATTGAATAAAGAAACTAAGCTTTAAGTTGCGAAAATAATTTTTGAATCAAAAGATAATGATCACATTCATCCTACTGTTACCTAATGCGCCACTCATTTAACTCTTTTAATAACTAAACTGCGCTAAAAAGTGTCCCAAAAGAGACATGATTTCATACGAGGAAAAAATATTTTAGTAATTAAAAAGTTGGCATATGTTTTTAAATGGTAGACATTGCCAATAAATATGAAAGAGGACATCGGACAGGAGTCCTCCTCGACTCATTTGGCATACTCGGCTTCTATTAAGAAAATTTTATATCACTTAATGCACTGTTACGTAACATGAGTCATCCATTACATTTCTGCCGTAGGAACTGGATAGTTTCACGTGCCGTATGGCAAGTGGCAGCATCCTGCTGGAACCACATATCATACAAAATCATGCCATCCAAACGAGTCCACAAAAAGTTCACACTGTAAAAAATTTCACTCAATAATGTATCGATTTCTGTCCGCACCGGATTGAGTTAAATTTTCACTCTATTAGTATGAGCACAACTGTGTGAAACTATTGTATCAGAAATGAGTGAGTTTTACTCAAATTCGAATTTACTACTAACTATCAATTGAGTGACTTTTGACTCTATTCTGAGTATACAGGATGTCCGGAAATGATGAGCAAAAAACTCAGGGGATAATTCTAGACCGAAAATAAATGCTACCTCTTTCTATAACATTTTTTCCAAAACTGATTATTAACGAAGTTACAGGGTGTTAAAGTTAAATTTTATTTGCAGTTTTTTTGCAATACCTTTTGCCACACTCATAATATTTTGACGAAATTTCGTATTTGGGGGTTTTTCGGGATGAGGATTATAAATTTGCCCACCGTTTTTTCGCATTTTGTAGAGGGCGCTACATACGAAACTTTATTTTGATTTCAATGGTTCCAACTTTTTTATGCTACACTTTATGCGACTTTTGACTGAATATTTTTGTTCTCCTAACCTTTTGTCATAAAAAAGGTATACTTTATTTGTTTCGATAAATCTAACCGTTTTCAAGAAAAACGCTAAAATAACATTGCTTGCATGTGATGAATAAGAAATCATTTTAATTTATTTTCTTCATTAAACATAGCATGCTTTGGAAACAAGCGCTTAGTTGCCTTGAAAACAAGTATGTGGAGAATTAGTTTTGACAGATAGTAATTTTGTACAAGTTTCTTTACAAGTAATTGTTATCATAAAAATAATAACAAAAATAAACAACAATTACTCTAACGTGGAGTTGCGGGACATGCATTATTATTACGGTTTAGCTGCTGGCAATGCTTTTGCAGCACGACGTTTGTATCGCGAAGCATTTCCAAATAGAAACCCACCCTAATCGCGAATGTTCAGTACTATTCATCGAAGATTGGGAGAATTTGGATCGTTCAAAACTAGAATTTTTGATGTAGGTCGACAACGGAATACTAGAACAGCAGAAGCAGAAGCTCGTATTTTGAATTCGATAGAGAATAATCCCAATGTAAGTATAAGAAAAATTGCTATTCAGGAGGGCATTCCAAAGAGCTCCGTACATGAAACAATACGCGAACAAAACCTTCATCCGTACCACTACCAAAAGGTGCAAGCCTTATCTGCCGTAGATCCTGCTGCTCGTGTGAATTTCTGCAATACAATTAGAATACTTCATAATGGTGACCAAAATTTTGTTCGTAATATCCTTTTCACGGACGAAGCTGGATTTGGCCATGATGGCTTAATAAACCTCCACAATGAGCATTTTTGGTCTGATGAGAATCCTAATTTATCAATAGAGCGTGGTTATCAAAATAAGTTTTCCGTCAACGTGTGGGCCGGTATTGTAGGGGACTACTTAATTGGGCCACATTTCTTTCCACAAAGACTCAATGGTGAAGTTTACTTGGATTTTTTAAGAAACCACTTACCTATTCTATTGGAAGATGTACCACTCGGATTAAGAAATGCAATGTGGCTGCTTCAAGATGGCGCGCCACCGCATTTTAGTTTAGCGGCCAGAGAATTCTTAAATGAAACTTTTCCTGAAAGGTGGATAGGACGCGGTGGTTTTGTACAGTGGGCCCCTAGATCCCCTGACTTAAACCCAATCGATTTCTTTTTTTGGGGCTATCTGAAGACGCTTGTATACAGGACACCTGTGAATAGCGTCGATGAACTGAGAGAAAGAATTGTTGCTAATTGTGAGGTAATTAAGCAAAAGGAAGGAATATTCCATAGAGTTCGTCGGAATTTTTTAAGAAGAATTAATTTATGCATTGAAGAGGAAGGACGTCACTTTGAACCTTTGATTTGAATGTTTAATTTGTATTTGTATTGTTCTAGTAACTTATGTATTTTAACCTTATGATTTTGTTAGTAAACCATTCTTTATTTGTTGAGGACGTTATTTTTTTATTATTTATCATTAACCACCATCAGCGTAACAACAAATTTTCACAAAAATTACTATCTGTCAAAACTAATTCTCCACAAACTTGTTTCCAAGGCAACTAAGCGCTTGTTTCCAAAGCTTGCTATGTTTAATGTAGAAATTAAATTAAAATGATTTCGTATTAATCACATGCAAACAATGTTATTTTAGCGTTTTTCTCGAAAACGGTTAGAATTATCGAAACAAATAAAGTATACCCTTTTTATGTCAAAAGGTTAGGAAAACAAAAATATTCAGTCAAAAGTCGCATAAAGTGTAGCACAAAAAAGTTGGAACCATTGAAATCAAAATAAAGGCTCGTATGTGGCGCCTTCTACAAAATGCGAAAAAACGGTGGGCAAATTTATAATCCTCATCCCGAAAAAAAACCCAAATACGAAATTTCGTCAAAATATTATGAGTGTGGCAAAAGGTATTGCAAAAAAACTACAAATAAAATTTAACTTTAACACCCTGTAACTCCGTTAATAATCAGTTTTGGAAAAAATGTTATAGAAAGAGGTAGGATTTATTTTCGGTCTAGAATTTACATTTAAACTCACTCAATAATGAAGACGTTTACTCAGTTTTAGTTTAAATATAATCACAAATGAGTAAAATGATTAAAATGCCCAATATTGAGAGAAAATGTACTCAGTAATTTCACTAAAATGGATTCACTCTTTATTGCTCACACCGATTTTTTCACAGTGCATCTCTCGATATCGTTTTCCATTGACAGTCACTGCATTTCCAGCCTCATTTTCAAAAAAAAAAAACAGACCAATTACCTCACCACTGTAAAATCCACACCACACTGTCACTCTTTGGGTATACACTGTAAAAAAATCGGTGTGAGTGAAAGCAATAAACGTTCGGAATGAATCCATTGAGTGAAATTATTGAGTACATTTTCACTCAATATTGGGCATTTTTGTCATTTTACTCATTTGTGATTATATTAAAACTAAAACTTAGTACTTTCACTCAAATAGTCGAGTCGAGTTCGAGTAATTTAAGTCGCGCCGTGAAGATGGCACCACTTACATATTGTTTCTGTAATCTCGACCACAGTTGATAGGAGCCCGCTAGATGTTCCAGAAAAGCGTGATCGCTAGGAGAACAGGCCTTAGACGGCTGCGAAGTGAATTAATTTCAACACTGTATATCCTAATTAATCATTTATGAGTCATTTATTTTTGCACTCAATATTTAGTTACTTAAAAACCAAGTCTCAGTAAAAAATGACTCAATAACACATTTAAATGATATTAGAGAAAAAGTCAACTCTAAACTTGAAATGTACCGGAAAATGTTTTTCCAAAACAAATAATTCAACACCTGATCTGTAATTTTAAAAAACACGATAATTCAATTCGAATGGGAATCCAGCCGTATGTTATATTTCGTTTATTACTACACCTTACAAATATTCACAAGAGCATTCCTTGAAANTATTGGGCATTTTTGTCATTTTACTCATTTGTGATTATATTAAAACTAAAACTTAGTACTTTCACTCAAATAGTCGAGTCGAGTTCGAGTAATTTAAGTCGCGCCGTGAAGATGGCACCACTTACATATTGTTTCTGTAATCTCGACCACAGTTGATAGGAGCCCGCTAGATGTTCCAGAAAAGCGTGATCGCTAGGAGAACAGGCCTTAGACGGCTGCGAAGTGAATTAATTTCAACACTGTATATCCTAATTAATCATTTATGAGTCATTTATTTTTGCACTCAATATTTAGTTACTTAAAAACCAAGTCTCAGTAAAAAATGACTCAATAACACATTTAAATGATATTAGAGAAAAAGTCAACTCTAAATTGGTTTTATATACTGAGAATAGTGTCAAAAGTCGCTCAATCGATAGTTAGCAGTAACTCGGATTTGAGTAAAACTCACTCATTTCTGATGCAATAGTTTCACTCAGTTGTAGTCATACTAATAGAGTGAAACTTTCACTCAATCGGGTGTGGACAGAAATTAATACATTATTATTGAGTAACATTGAGTTTTTTTACAATGTAGTGGTCGTTCTTGAATTACCCGAGGATTGTCTCTGTTCCAAAATCGACAGTTTTGCTTGTCCTCATATCCCTTAGGATGAAAATGCCCCTCGTGGCTAAAGATGAGCTTCTTAGCAAAATCACCATCCACTTTTTGATTCTCCAACACCCAATCGACAAATATCCGGCACATTAAATTGTCATCTGGTTTCAATTCTTGGGTCAGCTGAAATTTGAATGGATGCTGATGCAGATCTTTTGTTAAAATTTGCTTCATTGTGTTTTTTGAAATGTTTAATTTCAGTGACCGACGGCGCGCTGAAGTTGCGGGAGTTTCCGCCACACTGTTACTGACCGTAGCAATATTTTCGGCTGAACGGCTGGTACGAGGCCGACCTGTTTTTGCAACCGAACCTGTTTATTCAAATTTGGCAACTAATCTTTTGACAGTTGTTCCATTCGGGGCGTACCGAAAATTCCACGTAATTTGTGCACAGTCTCAACTACACACTCTAAGTACTTGTAATGAATTTCCACAATCCTCACTCGCTCATCCGTCGTATAGCGCTCCGTTGTAATGAAATGATGATTAAATAAAAAGTTAAAAAGTATATAATTTCCGAACCATTTGGAAGTTAGATAAAGTAAAAGTTTTACAATTATTTTAATTAACGTAACTGAATATGGAAGTTGTCCAATTGGACATTTGTATTTTTAATTGCTTGTGCAAAATTTGTTAATTAGGTTTTTATTACACAGAAAACATACCTAAGAATTGTTTGACAACTCTGTTTGATATGAGTTTGAAGTTTAATTTTCACATCAAAGTTTAAAATGTCACTCTATGACGAATAAAATTTAATTTTAAAAAATAAAAGCGTTTGAATATCCTTTTTCGAAAAAAAAATATAACCGACTCGGGATTGATAAATGGCCCATATTTTAACCACAAATTTCTCAAGTACCCTCTTTTTATTCAACGACTTTTTGAAAGCTACGAATAAATGCCCTTGGGTTATTAAAGAAGAAAAAATTGCTAGTTTAATTAAAAAAATATATTTTAGGATTTAGATATAATAACGTTTGTTCTTTAAAAAAATTCCTTTGACGATAAATATCTCGGTAGTCAGTGATATTTCAAAAATGGTATCTATTGTAAAAGTTGCCCACGATTCCGAAGTACTAGACCAGGCAAGTTAGACAATAAATCAGAAATTTTTTTCTGATGAACCGATCGAGTTGCGGTTTTCGGCATTGTCTTCGGAAAAATATCAGGATAATAGTCTATCTAGTACACTTTGGGGCTGAATCGAAACTGCATTGCGGGTGCATAAAANGAAATTTCGTCAAAATATTATGAGTGTGGCAAAAGGTATTGCAAAAACACTGCAAATAAAATTTAACTTTATCACCCTGTAACTCCGTTAATAATCAGTTTTGGAAAAAATGTTATAGAAAGAGGTAGGATTTATTTTCGGTCTAGAATTTACATTTAAACTCACTCAATAATGAAGACGTTTACTCAGTTTTAGTTTAAATATAATCACAAATGAGTAAAATGATTAAAATGCCCAATATTGAGAGAAAATGTACTCAGTAATTTCACTAAAATGGATTCACTCTTTATTGCTCACACCGATTTTTTCACAGTGCATCTCTCGATATCGTTTTCCATTGACAGTCACTGCATTTCCAGCCTCATTTTCAAAAAAAAAAAACAGACCAATTACCTCACCACTGTAAAATCCACACCACACTGTCACTCTTTGGGTATACACTGTAAAAAAATCGGTGTGAGTGAAAGCAATAAACGTTCGGAATGAATCCATTGAGTGAAATTATTGAGTACATTTTCACTCAATATTGGGCATTTTTGTCATTTTACTCATTTGTGATTATATTAAAACTAAAACTTAGTACTTTCACTCAAATAGTCGAGTCGAGTTCGAGTAATTTAAGTCGCGCCGTGAAGATGGCACCACTTACATATTGTTTCTGTAATCTCGACCACAGTTGATAGGAGCCCGCTAGATGTTCCAGAAAAGCGTGATCGCTAGGAGAACAGGCCTTAGACGGCTGCGAAGTGAATTAATTTCAACACTGTATATCCTAATTAATCATTTATGAGTCATTTATTTTTGCACTCAATATTTAGTTACTTAAAAACCAAGTCTCAGTAAAAAATGACTCAATAACACATTTAAATGATATTAGAGAAAAAGTCAACTCTAAACTTGAAATGTACCGGAAAATGTTTTTCCAAAACAAATAATTCAACACCTGATCTGTAATTTTAAAAAACACGATAATTCAATTCGAATGGGAATCCAGCCGTATGTTATATTTCGTTTATTACTACACCTTACAAATATTCACAAGAGCATTCCTTGAACCTCTGACAACACATTCCAGAACGCCGGTACAAAAAAAATGTGGCGCAAGAAAAACACCTGGTCTGTAATTAAAAACACGATAATTAAATTCGACTGAAAATCCAGCCCAATATTATATTTAAATCGATACAACACCGCACTATTGTTAACGAAACAATTCCTTCAAAAACACTTTTCACGTCTGCACTCCAAAAAAAATTTGGCTGGAGTGGCCCAGGGCCCAGAGCCGTCGGGCATATTTTTCAGGCTCAGATTCGAAATCTCCGACCCCGAAAACCCGTGCACACAAATTTCTACAACTCTTATTCAATTTTTACCATTTTTAGAAAATTCGGAAAAATTGATGCACTCCAAGATGCAGTTTATGCACCCGCAATGCAGTTTCGATCCAGCCCCAAAGTATAATAGATAGACTTTTTTTCTGATATTTTTCCGAAGACAATGCCGAAAACCGCAACTCGATCGGTTCATCAGAAAAAAATTGCCGTACCTATTCTGGGTCATTTTGGTCTAACTTGCCTAAACTATACCTATCATCGAAAAATATCTTCGTCAGCCACGTCATCTGTACAGTTATGAATAAAAACGTCATTTTTCTCAGAATTGAAGTCATTGGTTTACACAACTCAATATTGTTTACAGATCTTAAATATCTCGTTTGTTTTTTTAGATTATCGAATGAAAAACCCGCACAAGTAAATAAATTTATTGTGAGAATAACTGGCACAGAATGAGTTAGGAAACAATTAAATAGCAATACCCAATTACATTCGTTTCATATACCACACTATTCAGAAAACAAACCATAAAAATTAGACACGCTGCACCGCCTCTGTCGTTAACTAAACCGTATAACACGCGTTTAACAAGACATGACGAATTTAGGCAGAGGAATCCTTGCGACACGTATCCGACTGCCATGTGGAACATAATATACGAATATTCCGGTCTACATCGGGTTCTACACGCACTTTATTGAAGATGAGCCATTCGTATTCCAACTGCAAAGCGTTGATAATTTTATTGCCTTTGGTGTCGTCCGATTAGAATAAGACACGCGCCTCGTCCTGTCCATTCAAGTTATTTATTAACGTTACTCCTCTTTGTAAGTTACCTTTATGTCTGCTGTTCCCATCATTGCAATTCTGATGATATACTTTTAATAGCTTTGACATTAACATTGTAATAGCCGAGGGGATTTTTTCCTTCGCAGAAATGCGCTTGACATTCTCCGGATTTCAAACGAGTTTTTTCGTAGTGATTTGTATGTCACATTCCTAACTGCGATTGCAATAACAAAAATTCCGTGTTACAAAATTACCAGTAGATACAAAAATGGGAAAAAAGCTTTATTTAGAAAAATATATGATACCGTTTCATACGTTCTTTCAGTCTCACTTTGTTTTGAAAAAAGTAATAATGGTTGTTAAAGAGAAAGAGATTATTCTCATTTCAGATTTTGCAAAAGACTGCTTTCGAACGGTGAAACGCATTAACTAATAAATAATAAAATAACATCAGAACTGAGATGTTTCTTTAAAAATAATGAAATAAAACATAAAAAGATGAAAGATGAACCACTAAAACTATTTGGCTCTGATGGGGTGTAACAGTGACGTTGAGGTAAACTTGTCATTTCATCAAAATAAATGAAAAAATAGTTACCTAAGAATTTCTGCTAAATCAGTTCCAAAGGGTTCTACAATCCATAAAATATGAAATGTGAATAGTGGTTTTAAACAAAAACAGATAGAGATACAAGCTTACAACAATAAAACGCTGTCATTCATATATGTAAATAACACACATCGTAAAAAATCTAACCTCAAAAAAGTTGTCATAAAAAAGCACTGGGTAAAATCTCTAGCAGATGGTCAAAATTGTATTATATTGTATTTAGCATCCCCAAAAACTTACTTTAGAAAAACTAAAATATGATGTTAAAAATTCGTCGTATTTTCTAAAAACAGAGATAGAATAATAAGATGATAAGCTTTTGATCCATAGGATAAAATGTCTACTTACCTTTTTGCAAAACACTCTATATATTTGAGAAACATTTGAAATAATTATTAATTTAAATAAAGAAATTGGATGAAATATCTTAATAGTACGAAAATTTGAAAATAACAAGAAATACTGTAAATTATGCTATATATAGGGTGTTTTTAGTAGAGGGCACGAAAATGAGCAACCTTTATTAAGCAACTGATGGTGTAAATGCTTCTGTTTTCTAAAATTAAGAAAATTAACCATAAATGTAAGCTGACCATGTGCATCTTGTGCACGTGCACGGGCAAAGTGCTTCGGACTCGCTACATGCTTCTTTAATTGGCTGACGTTCCAGTCACATCCACAATCAAGCAAATCTGATGGTACATCAGTAGTTACTATCGCTTGAGTTCTTTAGTTGTGTGTTGCAGTTTGCAGTATTACTTAGCCGGCGTATAAAATGTTTTCTGATCAAGAACTAGCAGATATAGTACGGAGAATATCAGTACAATTTAAATGAGACTTGTCGTTTGTATGCGGTCCGTTACAGTAACAGACGACAACCTAACAGTAGAACAGTGCAAAAGGCAGTTCAAATATACCGGGAATGTCCACCTGTCATATGCAGGTCGTGAGCGGGAAAGACCGCAACATATTTTCGACAACGAAGAAAACATCAGAAACCTCGTTGAGGAAGATCCGAGGCGCAATACTAGCGACATTGGCCGTGAAGTGGGTGTATGTAACAGTACCGTATGGTGTGTACTACGGGAACAATTATTACACCCATATCATCAGGCATTAAATAACGATGATTTTCAGCCCCGTATGTAATTTTGCCAGTGGTTTCGACCTCAAACAGCATAAGATCCGGATTTTACAAGCAAGGTGCTTTTTACGGATGAAAGTTGTTTTACTAGACGGCATACCTAAATTTTTACAACATTCACTATTGGTGTAATGCAAATGGTGAAAGTGTGATGTGGTGCTTTTAGTGACAGATTACTCGGTCCGATAGCGTTACCTACACGTTTAAATGGTGCTGTTTATTTAGAGTTTTTAACAAACAGCGTACCAGATTTATTGGAAGACGTCGCTTTACAAATCCATGCCCAAATGCCCAAATCGTTGATTTTGGGCATTTTTTGCTATAGTAAATAACTACCAAATGTTCTTCATGCTTGATGGTGCCTCCCCATGTTTCCTATGCAGTTTGATACATACATACCAAATCAACTTTCCGGTAAGGTGGATAAGATGGCCCCGTACGCTGGCGCTGGCCAGCCGAATTTATTCGTTTAATTCTTGTGTTACTTTTAAACGAAATTTGAATAAATTTCAGCATAAACCGCCAAAACCGCAATCAGCGCTTTTGCTCACTGCGGCGTGTGGCAACTTCGATATCAAAGGTACAGCTGGCTGCCGCACCAGAGACAGCTAAACATTTTTTTAAACATTTAAGTGATTTTTTTTTTCAATTTATAACGTAATGTTTTAGACCATCAGTTGCTTAATAAAAGTTGCTCATGTTCGTGCCCTCTATCACCATTTTAAAGAAACGCACATATTTCAGAAATGTCCTGTATGAATATGCGACATGTATTTTTAGTAATAATTCTTCTCTAAGTAAATTTTTTAGAATATGAAGTAATTTAAATCTATATTGTTCTCTATACTGCTGAAAAGTGATAAAAAAAAACATCAAAGCTGCAAAAATATACGGGACCGAATACAATAGAGTAGATTTTAATGTAAATTACTGTGCCTTCTAAAAATCCCCCCAAACTTTCTTCCGGTAGGCCACTGGTCTTTTTTAGATTAATAATTCCTTGTTCAATTTAGAAACATTTTTGTCTCTTGCAATGTTTTCGTATCTGCGGCCGTTTTGGAGCAAAATAAGTCAGATTTCAAAATCCTCTGACAGATAATAATTGTTTTGGTTTATTAATTTTGACCTTCGGTTTTCAAAAACTACTTCTGCCTACTTAAATAATTGTTATTTGAGTTAAATATTAACTAGTTTTGAATTACTTAATGATACAAGACAATAAAGAATAAACAGGGCTAAATTAACAAATTCCAAAAATCATCGATTGATATTTTAGAAAGTCGTTACTACTTCGTTAAGAGTAAATAACAAATTAACAACTACAATAAGGCAAACAGTATTATGCATAAAAAAACGTTTAAAACAATATTAATTGCACACCAAACGGAAATATTGGAAAGATAAACAATACACTCTCACATAAGATTTTCTTAATTACATATTTGCGATTAGTAGTTCCTAAAAACTTCGCGGACCCCTTGGGAAGACATTAAGAACCAAAATTCTAAACTAAGTACAGGATTTTGAAATCCTGCTTTTAATCTAGGGAGTTACAGTAAATAACTTTTTATTTTTTTTGATACGAAAACTTTGCAAGAGACAAAAATGTTTCTAAATTGAACAGGGATTTAAACCTTTGTTCTAGAAAAGACCAAAATGATGCAAGTAATCTACATATCTTAAAAACTGTGAGAGATACAAAGAAAAAAACGAAAAATTATTGAAACTTTAACACCCTGTACGAAGCATTTACGGACATCCTGTATAAAGATATATAGGATGATTTCACTTTAAATACAGAAACTGCAGGAAGAGAATCATTACCAAAAAAATTATTCTATAAACTTTTTTCCTGGGGATGCGGTATTCGAGATACAGGGTGTTTACAAACAGAAAGATATTTTGTGTCATATCTTCATAATGCGCTGACGAAATTGAATGAAATTTACTGTTTACTTAATTAGACCTTTTATTGAATGCAATATTAACCCCCTGGCTTTAACCGGCAGCGTACTACAGAAGGTGCCGTCCCATTTTTCTAAGAAAAATACACCACTAGCGGTTTTTATTCTGGTACTGCTACGTTAATTGAATAAAAAAAATTCTTTATGTTTTTTAATAGTAGAAGCCGTTTATTAAATATTTTGGCTTGTTTTTATGTTTTATTCACTTTCCCAATAAATTAATCCTTTTATTTGATGAAAACCTCCTGGTTTTAACCGGTGATGTGCTACTAAAGAGTCCGCCAACTTTTCGCTGGAAAAGAATACGCCACTGGCGATTTTTCGTAGAAATAATTTTATTTCTGGAAAAAATATCGAACTAAATAAAATAACATTAGCAAATAGGTCGGGTAAGTAATGAGACCTAATTGTTCAAAAATAAATCCTTCCGCATCAATACACTTTTGACATCTTCTAATCAGGCTATTTGTAGAGGAACTTATCATGACATCCTGACATTCCTGATGAGATTACAATTTTCCTCTATTCTTTGCCACAATTTGTCTTTTGTTCATAAGCTCAAGAATGACTGCAGCTTCAGGAATAAATAAACAAAGCTAATTATAATACTAAAACACGATCATAAAACGTACTAACTGATAATGCAGACAAAAGAATCAATTTTTGCATATGGATTTTAAACAAAAATGAGTATATGGACCAAATTTGCGCATTATGTTCGGCAAATAAGTAAATTATCTCCTAAACGGCTGCAACTAACTAATTTAACATTATTTCTACAAAAAATCGCCTGTGGCATATTTTTTCTTGGCAAAATGAGGCGGCACCTCCAGTAGCACGCCACTGGTTAAAGCCACAAGGTTAATATTACATTCAATAAAAGGTCTAATTAAGTGAATACGCTGTAGTAAATTTTATTCAATTCCGTAAACGCATTGTGAAGATATGGCAAAAAAATATATATTATTTTGTAAACTCTTAACACCCTGTATCTCGAATACCGAGTCCCGCAGGAAAAAAGTTTATAGAGCAAAATCTACTTATTTTTTGGTAATGAATGGTATTTCTGTATTTAAAATGAAATCACCCTGTATAGTAGTGGAGTTTGTTTCACTTGTTTATGTTAAATAATTTAGGAGATACTATCGTAAAAGTCATAGGTGTTAAAATATATGTAAATGAGACCCCTGTACATTATTTATCATACATAAGCAAAATTTGACTCTTTAAAAATATTTTTTCAAAGCTTCCCTCGAGCCGATGTTAATAATTATTCGTAGATGTGTATAAAAAATGCCGTTCATTAATAATCATTATTAAACTGTTCTAATGGGGTCGCAGATAATTAGAATGCGTGATGCGCCTTATTTAGATAAATTTCAATTTTAACAGTCATTAAAAAAGAAAACACGGAATCCTATGTTAAGTAGCGGATGTCATTAGCATAACTGGCAAGAAATCTCTGGTACAAGTAAAAATATGAAATGCCTCGACCGCATGTGCAACCCTTCTTTAAAATAAATGTGTGCTTCAGGGGCAATTAACCGGGATAAATAAAGAGCGCAAATAAAGCGCCCAAGCCATAGAGGGGACGACGATCAGTCGGAATCTCTGTGGGTTATGTAACAAGAACAAAATATGTCAACAGATGTGGCTATTGCCGGTCCGCAGAGACACAACTAGACACCAAATTACCTAATTTTATTACCCGTTAAATGTCGATAAATCGGTTGAGGGAAATTAATTCAAATTGAACCGGTCGAGGGAACCGGACTTGTTTGAGTTTATATTCCAGATTTTTATAGTCTTGTCCAAACTGCTTTTATATATCAAACTGGCAGACTTTTGTGATAAGATTTTATTGAAGCATAGACATAAAAAGATTTAGTGGGTAATCATCTAACAGATATCAGTCGATTGCCGATATAAATTTACCTTTTTCATCGAATATATAGGATGATAAAATCAGAAAACTAAAATATAATAATGCTTCCCTCATAATCTAGGATATTGAAAAAAAAATTAGGTATTCTACTTCTTTTATATGTACTTACTGGGTGGTTCAAATTGGTCGGTTTTCAAGGGTTACTGCGAAATAGATAGAGTAAATCTAATACGCGAGTTCATAACTCCTTTTTCGAGAAAATAACAATGACACAAATAAACAAACTATTATGTTACCGTTTTCAAGCTCGATTTTTAGCTAAATCAACTGGTGTCCTTTCTTCATTTTCCTTTTAAGATATCTTAAACATTCTACAGGCGCTTTTTAAGATATATTCGATGGCGTAAAAATAAATGTGATAATATTTTTGGTTTTTGTTATACGGGTGGGCCACCAGTAACGCCTCGGTCGCTAGTGACCAAACGGCAAATGTTACAGAAACCTGTTTAGGTGGGTATGTGTAGGTTGATTACGGCTACATTTTAAAAATATTTTGAGATATACAGGGTGTCCAGGAAAAGCGTACCATATCAAAGTTATGTTTTTTTAAATGGAACACCCTGTATTTTACTGCATTTTTGAAAGCACCGTAAAAAAATAGGTGAACTTTATTAAAGGTTCTGCATACCTAGGACTTACAGTTTGTGAGATATTTCAATTTTAGTGAAAATGCAGGCATAGCGTAGAAATTTAATATTAGCAATAAAAAAATAATTTTAAGGAAGCAGCTTTGGAGGGTCTATTTTAGATCCTTGAAGTTATAAATTGTTATATTTGTCGTCACTTAGTATTATACAGGGTGTTCAAAAAACTGCTGAATACTTCTCTCAACTTTAAACAGCAATAACTTGGTTATTTTAAATGGAACACCCAGTATATTTTTACTTTGAGAGTTAGGAAATTTAAAACTCTTTCAAACTGTATATAGGTTTCCTATACCTATCTCCAACGGTATTGGAGATATTTGTGCCGTTTCGTTTTTTATCGATTTTTTTTGTAAGATGTATCCACGTGTCTCTATCGAGGTCTTTACTGAATTGGTTTGGGTTCTTCTTGATGACGTCTCTGTAAATATAAGGAGAAAAATGTGAATGCAAATACATGGCACACCTGCACATTTTTCATATTCAGTGAGAAATTATATAAATCGATAATTAAGTAATAAATGAGTAGGTAAGAATGGTTCATGTCAGTGGCTACCACAGGTGTCCAAACCTCTCGTAATGGACTTCTTTGTTTCGGGCTGTATAAAAATATATCTTGTACACAGTGTTCCACCTACTACTTGCGATGATATGAAGGAAAGGATTAGATATGCATTTGCCACAATCACCCCAAATATTCTAAGGAATGTGAGAATATCATTTGAAGATAGAATAAGATGCTGTATTCAAGAGAATGGTTATCAATTCGAACATCTATTAAAATTTTTCTTTGTTTCTTCTAAAAGTAAAATTTTCTTTAATAAATATTTTTCATGTTCATAAATAATTCAGTTACTTACTACAAACATATTTATACAAAATTAATAACTTTTTATAATTATTCGGCTTATAAAATAATATTTTTTATTAGAAAACTTTTTTGAATATTTTCATGATAATGATAAAAGGAACTTTTACTTTTAGAAAAAACAAAGAAAAATTTTAATTGATGTTCGAATTGATAACCATTCTCCTGAATACAGCATCTTATTCTATCTTCAAATGATATTCTCACGCAAATGCATCTCTAATCCTTCCCTCCAATATCATCGCAAGTAATAGGTGGAACATTGTATACAAGATTTTTTATATAGCTCGCAACAAAGAAGTCCATTACGGTGAGGTCTGGACACCTACGTGGCCACTGACATGCACCATTCCTACTTATCCATTTATTACTAAATTTTCGATTTAAATAATTTCTCACTGAATATGAAAAATTTGCAGGTGCGCCATCTAATTGCATCCTCATTTTTCTCAATATATTTAAAGAGACGTCATCAAGAAGAACCCAAACCAATTCAGTAAAGACCTCGATAAAGACACGTGGATACATCTTACAAAAAAAATCGATAAAAAACGAAACGGCACAAATATCTCCAATACCGTTAGAGATAGGTATAGGGAACCTATACACAGTTTGAAAGAGTTTTAAATTTCCCAACTCCCAAAGTAAAAATATACTGGGTGTTCCATTTAAAATAACCAAGTTATTGCTGTTTAAAGTTGAGAGAAGTATTCAGCAGTTTTTTGAACACCCTGTATAATACTAAGTGACGACAAATATAACAATTTATAACTTCAAGGATCTAAAATAGACCCTCCAAAGCTGCTTCCTTAAAATTATTTTTTTATTGCTAATATTAAATTTCTACGCTATGCCTGCATTTTCACTAAAATTGAAATATCTCACAAACTGTAAGTCCTAGGTATGCAGAACCTTTAATAAAGTTCACCTATTTTTTTACGGTGCTTTCAAAAATGCAGTAAAATACAGGGTGTTCCATTTAAAAAAACATAACTTTGATATGGTACGCTTTTTCTGGACACCCTGTATATCTCAAAATATTTTTAAAATGTAGCCGTAATCAATCTACGCATACCCACCTAAACAGGTTTCTGTAACATTTGCCGTTTGGTCACTAACGACCAAGGCGTTACTGGTGGCCCACCCTGTATAACCACAACTTGTGTTTTTTTATATGGAACGCCCTGTATTTTATTTCAAAAACGGAAAGAGGGGCTGAAAATGTATTCCGAAAATATATACTTTAATTATTATTTTTTGTGTTAATTTACGGAAAATATAAAATTTTCAAAATACCAACGATATATTTAAGTTTTCTGACTGAGAAGGCTTTGCAAACACACAAGTTTGACTCTTTACTCAAATGAAGGCAAATACAATTTACTTAATAAAATGTTTTAATCTAAGAAATAAAAATGCAGATTTAGCAAGGGATCTTTATTTTCAATTGTAGGTATTTATAGTTTGAATATAGTAAAATTAACGTAATACGTTTGACATGCATTTGTTAAATTTTAAGATATCC
This sequence comes from Anoplophora glabripennis, assembly GCF_000390285.2. Lineage (NCBI taxonomy): Eukaryota > Metazoa > Arthropoda > Insecta > Coleoptera > Cerambycidae > Anoplophora > Anoplophora glabripennis. The sequence goes on from NW_019416553.1 coordinate 496,420, forward strand.
AGAAAAGCTACAACGCAGCTTGAGAATTTTCAAATAATTAAAACTGAACTTGAATACTTATCGATCTTACATTAAACCTAGGAACAAAATTTACAAAAGGGCTAACCGAGAAGAGCAGTAAAATGATTTTCTCGAAAGAAAATTTCTGGATTCGTCTATCAAATTTGCTCAATCTACGACAGATTCGCAATAACCCTTGAAAACCGATGAATTTGAACCACCTCGTACCTACAGGGTATTAAAAAAGGAAGTAAAAACACACAATGTTCTTCAAAATAAGAAAAAAATCCCGCAAACATCGTTCGAAAATACTTAGTAAAAATATGATAAATTTGCATTTCCAAACGCAGTCGTTAAAAAGTTGATTATAATTGTACCATCAAATTATAGCTTCTTCTTCATGCGCTGTGATGGAAATACAGAGCACAATTAATCATCTTAAAAAAATACATTTTACATAAAATAACATATTTTCTTACCTAACTTAAAAATTCCTATAAAAACCTAAAAATTCAGAATATGGCATACAATTCAAACAATTTTCACTGATATAAAAATTACAAGATAAAACAAGTTAGAAATCTGCCACACTGTTGAGTAGATCTCAGTGAATAATTTTCAAATTGTAAATTAGAATAAAAAAGGGTAGTTTAATGATATTAAGTAATCAAAATATTTAAAAAAATATATTTGTTCGTTCTGAGTTATTGCTGGCCAACAATACTTTTATTTTTTTAACATTAAACTTTTAATTTAATTGTTAGTTTATTGCTTTCTCTTGGTATGCAAAATTTGCTTATGATAAAATAACAAAATTTGAAAGCCTGAATTGATTTTTGTAGCAAAACTTATAAAGAAGCGACTGCAAAAGATTCATATGTGCAATTATGAAAAATAATGAATTTCTGGATAGGTAGAATAATTGCTCTATTTTTACTACAGATATGTGGTAAATATTACAAATATGCAGTAATACTTCCAATATTATTTAAAAGTGATACCTACTGAATGTTTGTAGTAAGAATCTCATTTGTTTGTATGCATGAAGCACATTGTAGAAGGTAAAATGATGAATGTTAAAATAAAGTACAAAATGTTTTGAATAAGGAATTTAAATTTATTTAGTTACTGTAACGATTACAGAAAAAATGCAGTTGACTAAAAGGGAAGGAACATTATAGGATGAAGCGAATAAGATATGACCCTTCTCATGTTGTAGCACACTCCAATTGTTATAGTACCTAGGAGCCTAACTACGTATAAACATTCATTGTTAAAATAAATAAAACATTAGCTAACAAAAAAGCACTTGCATTGCGTTTTTTTTTAAGATTTAATGCTAAATACATCAAAGCTGTTGGGTTTCGATATACGTAGTTCATGGTCTACAAAAAATGCACATAATTATTACAAAGGTCCAAAAATATATGTTTTTCGAAACAACACTGTACAATTTGTGAAAATAACAATTCGGATTTCAAGATAATAACAATTTGGTAGTATCTGCAGTGAAACATCAAAATATTACCTAATGCACAAACAATTATTAGGTATTAGGGGGTGTTAGATATTATATGACAAATTGTTTTAAATAAATTATAGCTAAGCTATTTTTATAACGTTTTTGGAATATTTTTGAGCTTTCTCAGTTTTCCTTAGCTTAACCCCAACAGAAATAATTAAATGTAAAATTATTTACGTTTTTTAATTGAACGTATAAGTTTAGAAAAGAAACTTAATAGAACTTGTTCATTTATTTGAAATATTTTCATGCTATATGCGCAGCCTATAATTAATTTGTGCACTATTACTTTGCTATTTTACTGTAGAGATATTGAAAATCGTAATTATTTTTAAAACCATACTTCGTACTAAATATTTACAAGAGTTTTTAAATTATTTCCAAAAATTGTAAAAGATAATTATGAAAAGGCTAATTTATTTAATTTTATTTAGAGAAATAGCTTCACTAACTCCACAGCTATACACCACTAATTATTTCTTTTTTTTTTCGGTAATCCTACTGAATTAGCAGTGTTATTTTTTATTTCAAATAATTTTTAAATAATTAAGAAATTGGAAATTTTGCTTAAGGACTTCACGTACATCCTTAATTAGGCTCAACTGACCAAAAGTTTAATTAAAAAATTTTCAGTACCTAGTTATTAATTATTATCATAGTATGCTTTGCCATATGCAATTATAAGCAACTCTGTAGATATACAAGGTGAAACTAAAATGCTTAACTAAATTTTAATGGTGTATTCTATGCAATAAATTATCAAAATAAAATATAAACATATGTTCAAAAACATTTCGCTTACTGGATACAAACATTTATAAAAACACGTTGGTTTATTCATGAGTGTTATTACTCGAGTTCACTATTTACAAAATAACTTGATACCATGTACAGAATAACGGACAGTTGATGTTTACTCGTGTACAAATTTTGACATCTTTATCTCTAGCCGATTTAAAGATAATAATTAAGGAAAATCATTTGGAAAGTAACAACTTCAACACACTGTATCTCGAAAACAGGGCGTCTAAGAAAAAAACTTTACATGAACTACCCCTATTATTTTTCCATGAGAAACTTGCACACAAGTTTTTTTGAAACATGAACGGGACAGCCTATATATAGTTATTTTATTATTTGTATATTAAAACGGTGGATTCTAACGACGTGCATTGTGAACCTATTTTGTGAAACCGTTAGTATTTTACAAAAATATTGAATCTTTTGTGGAGACAAAACTTTAACTGCATTGGATTGAAATGATTTCATCCGCTCTTGTTGTTTGAAAAATACGATTTTTTACACCCTTTTATCTCGAAAATGAGTCATTTCCAGACACATATACGGGGTATTCCAGTACTTAATACAAAGAAGTATAGTACAAATAGATGAGGTCAAAATAATATCAGTTCTTCATATATATATATATATATATATTTCATATGGTTTTAATATTTTCATTTTTATCATTATTTACGTTATATCTTTATAATTCTGTACACATTTCTCTGAATTTCTATGATTATTAATTAATACGCTTTGTGATAGTTAACTTCAAAAATTAAATTCCCTTTAATATTTAAACGAAATATTACTTTCGAGACGATCAATACTAACTATCGCCGCAAATAAACCGTTTCTGATTCAAGTACACTTTCCTGCTATGAAGATGACAGCTGTAACATCCAACCAGCATATTGTTTAAGTAAGTACGAAACTGACAACGCTTTAAATNATAGAATTATTAATAAATATTAATCTGAAAATTAAATACAAATGATCCTAGGTGTCCGTTCTAGTGAGTGAAGTAGTTTGGTTATTGTGCCTAACCTAGTTCCGTTGTAAATGGAATATATTGGCAGACTAACAGTATGGTTAAAATTGAGGTACTTTGGCATTTATTTAAATTATTCTTCTGTTCTCATGAGCATTGAAATTTATTTCACTCACTAGCGGGAACCATTGCGAATACATTGATATATAATAATATCCAATTATGTTAGTTTCTTCGATGATTTGTGTCCTCATCTGAAGCTCTGTTACATGGTAAAAATATACATACTAAATCGCCCCCTTAAATAATTTTTTTAATTTACTTTAAGTAATTCTTGTTTTATTTTTCTAATTTGGGTTATGTGTAAAATGTGTTTGTTAAATTTTATTAGTGAAAATTACTTTAATTATTTTACAAATATGTACGGTTCTAACATAGTAATTATGACCAATTGTTTGAGTTGAACCAAGAGGATATTATTGTTGGCAAATTCTTCAGGGAACTTATTTTTGATACAGACAGATTGCGATCGTCATCTATGCAAAAATTCTGGGTTAACCATTGGGCATAGTCCGTCCTTGGCATTCTGGGCATAATCAAGTTTCACTTACAACATCAAAAACAAGAAGTACGCATGTGCTATCGATCACCAAATTTGCATCATGCTGTTAATAGTTTCGAGACTGTAAATAAAAATAGTTTTTTCAAGAATCCCCATATTTTCAACATTAAAAATATAAAATGAAGTAGAGTTCAACACATTTCTCAGCCTTTTATAAGAGCGGGCTCGCATCCATTTCCTCTCTATTATTCTACCAGTTAATAAATAAAAACTTTATGATTTATATTGTCCTTTTTCTGCACTCTTGCATCCATTGTAAGGTAACAACATCCCTTCCATTCAAATAACCATATTTTGCGCCGTTCCCATAAATAACTTCTTTGAAAGTCAGCGTTGAAGGGACTAAAAGTTTCGATCGAAGAGCATCCGAGAAGTGAGGGAGGGCTGGGGATGTGCGAGGGTGAACTTAATCTGTGCTTCTGGTCGCTTAGATAAGGCAATCGCCACGGGATCGCTCTGCGCCCTCTCCCTCTGGGTGTATCCAGTGAATCACACTATATTATATAGGGTTGACACCATCAATTAAACTGTTATCTGAAAATAGTTACAAAATAGATCTCCGCCGGTCCGGGGATGTAACATATTTATTACCTTATTACTGGTGGCGACTTAAATGAGGAAATTGCGCCCCTCTTATAATTTCATCTACGTCTGTTAAAATTCGCAGCTTTTCTTTAAAATTTCGTTCATACAACCTTTACCAATCTCAATAATGTAATACAGAACAATATTGGCATGCTTTTAAAAGTGTTTTAAAAAAATAATTATACTTTTGTTTTTAATTATTATATCACGTAATTCTAAATAACACATAAAACTTAATTTTTAGTTAATAAAAGACATGATAAATCAAACCGTTAAGTTGAAAATATTTCCATCTTAAGAGAGATCATTTTCATTTTCTTTTAATTCCTTGTTGTTGCGTTATGAAATGACCGTACACAAATAAGGGGTGTCCCAAAAGAAACACAAGATTTGATATGAGGAAAAAAGGTTTCGTTAAATAAAAAGTTGGCAAAGTTTTTACATGTTCTTAAAGAGAAGACATTGCCATTAAATATGAAAGAGGATATCGAACAGATGTCCTCCGTGACTCATTCGACATACTCGACTTTATTTAAAAAAATTATGTATTATGCTTTCGTATACTTGCGGTTGAACTCTCCGAATTTCTGCCTTTAATTCGGGAATAGTATCCAATCAACGAATGTCCCGCGCATTAAATGATCGCCTGGTTTCAATTCCTGGGTGTGCTGGATCTTGAATGGATGCAGATGCACATCTTTTGTTAAAATACGCTGTATTGTGCTTTTTGAAATGTTACGGGAATTTCCACCACACTATCATTCACCGTAGCATATTTTCGGATGAAAGGCCAGTACGAGGCCGGCCTGTTTTTTTATTGTTTGCAAAAAAAACCTGTTTGTTCAAAGGCAACTAATCTTTTCACAGTTGTTTCATTCGGGGCGTTCCTTCCGCGGAATTTGCGCACAGTCTCAGCTACATACTCTCCGTACTTGTAATGCATTTTTACAATCTTCGCTCGCTCCGTCATATATAGCTCCATTTGTCTAACCGCATCGTGTTAACTACAACATATAACCCTACACAATGCTGCCAACTCTTCGGAATGAAAATGGTACACAATTCAAATGATATGTTACTTTTTGGTACTGGCCCGCGCGTGTAACTACTTTGCACACTACGCTCAATAATTTCTGGTCCGATTTTTTCCACTTCAGCACGAATTCTCAGTTCTAAGTCTGCTAAATTCTTTGGTCGAGCGAAGTATACCCTAGATTTTAGATAACCCCATAAAAAAAATCCAGACGAGTCAAGTCGGAGGAAGACGAGGACCACTCAAGAGAGCCTCTCTGCCCTATCCATCTTTCAGGAAATATATCATCAAGATATTGCCGAATCTCTAAGCCAAAGTGATGTGGAGCTTCATCTTGTTGAAACCAAATATTTTCATGGGGTATATCGCCGTCTGCAGCGTTGGGGAAAAGAACTGCTACAGCCGGCACCAACTCAAAACGCAGAAAATCTAAATATCTAGCAGCAGTAAGGACCTAAAAATCGCCTTCCTATGATTCCCACCCATACATTTACGCTGACTGTGGAATTCTTGCGCCCATTGGGGATTATCATTTGACAAATTTGTACAATTATAGCGATATACTGAGCCATTTAAACAGGATGTGGCCTCGTTAGAGAAAATTATGTTACTTAGTAAGTTTGGATTTTCATCACACCGTAACATTAATTGCTCACAAAAGTGCAACCGGCGGTCTGGGTCATCCTCATTTAATTCGTGTATCAGTTGGACTTTATATCCATAATACTTTTCTGTACCAAGCAACTTTACAGGATATGATTGGTCCACATTGTTGTTTATAGCTAGTTGTCTTGTTGACTTCAGCGATTTGAGGTTGACCTTGTCGTGTCATATCTCTTACACACCCAGTCGCACCTCTTTATAACAATCTCAGATAAATAAAACTTTCACTTAAATTCAAACAGAAGAAGTCCCTTGTACCTAATTGTCGCTTTCATCTTTAATTTGTCAAGTTGTGCGCTATTGTCTTTTATTAGAAATATTCATGTCCTATCTCACAAAGATCTGTTTTCCAAGTTATATAT
>NW_019416553.1:503081-545095 GCF_000390285.2 Anoplophora glabripennis
ATATATATATATATAAGGATTTCCATACTATCTTGGACGGTATAAATGTCTGAAATAACATTCAAATCAAAATACCATTATTTCAGCCTTAATAACGTATTCGATCTATCCACAGTACGCACCAACATCCTTGTAGTACCTACCATTCTACGAAGTTATCTCCAAATGCATTGAGATGAGAAAATAATAACAATACATTTTTGTTGTATCATTCAAACTATCAAAAATGTAATACTTAAATGTTTTGTTTATACTGTCTGCTTATGTCTTCTTGATTCTTTTTATTTGTATTTTATGTAGATTTGCATTTTTTCTACTTTGAATTTCATATGTATTTTCTTTTTGTTTTTTTTATTACATTTTATTTACAAACTATACTAGGCACTATCTGTTAGATATTTAATTAAATAAATAAATATATCTCAATGTTAATTATTTTAAATTAATATTTTACCATAACTTTTTCTTTGTGCAACGATTATTTTTTAATTTGATACACTTATTATTGATAAACTATATATGGGCAGAGGAATCAATGAAATGTTAAAGTCCTAAAAACCTAAAATGCCTGTTATTAGAAAGAAGATTGGTTATTGCTTTTTTATTTGCAGTTTTTTCAAAAAGTTGAATAGCCTCAGCTTAAAGACTATTTTTAAAAATCACACATAAAATGTGTTTTATATAACTGTAAGAGTTAAAAACCTACTAATCCCAAATTACAATAATTAATTCATAAACATTGTGAAATTTAAAGACAATTTTTTTTTAAATAAAAACCATTTAAGCCCTCTCGAGTTTTAGAATTTTGATGACTAATTTTCTTTCGTAAAGGTAGTTCATTATCAGTGTACCACATTCGAAAAAAATCGCGTAATTTCAGAAATTATATTCGTTCAAAAAAATTAAATTTGCAGTTAATATGGAGTTTTCGAAATAACGTTATAGAAACTTGTTCCATTTTTTCATAAGTAGAATATTTTGCACGTAGCTTCCGAACATGATGATATGTTTTTTTTAATTTAGTCTGATAATAGCAGCAAGTAGACAATACATAAATAAATAATTTTTCAAATGCATTTTTTCCAACTTCGATTTTCATGTCAGTTAAATGGACAAGTTAAATTGGGGTCCTGGTCTGTTTGTATAATGTATACTGACTGTACTGAACTTGAAAAGAAAACTGTCATAAAAAAGTGGGCCAATCTGTATTGCATTTTGCCGTCATTGTTGCGGCGACTGATATCGAGTTGCAGGCACGCGGCAAAAACATGTCCTTGGTATCCTGTATCCGGAACTGGCGTCGCATGCTCCAACAATGCTGATAATTAGACTACGACATATTTCGGATCTGCCAGAGCGAGTCTCCTTTATTGGCAATTTATCCCGCAAAGCATGGGTGGTAAAACGGAGTAGACGGTCGGGGGGTCGACACTTTATAAACAAAAGAGGATACATCCAGCACACGCTGAGACGAGCGGACAATAGCGACACATTGTTTCAAGGGTTTCGAGAGCGGCGGATTGCGAGACCACCACTGCAGCTGGCTCCTTAAATTGTTAACCAGATACGGCACGCGAATGCCAATATACATTACCACTTGATTTGAGTGCTTTCAGTGTTATTGTATGACGCCTATAGAAATAATATTAGCTGTTCGAATTGCCGATTTGTAATATACCTACCGTAAGTTAACAAGTTTAAGAATAAAAATCTGTTTCTATTGGGATGTTATACTGCATTTGGAAAGATAATTCATTTTGATTGTGACGGTGATGACGAAGTTCGTTCTCAAATTGAAGAACGCGCCATCAGTTCCAATTAAAAACGCAAACAGTTTAACATATTAATAGTATCAATATAAACAATAAATATACACAATGAATTTTCTAAATTTAAATCACTTGCCCAATTTTCCCATTATCACATGACCAGCGTTAAAAACTGCCTCTCCTTCTGATATACAACGACAGTTTTCGTTGGCATTTCAATAGGAAATGTAGGTATTCCATAATGGATAACTTCATAGTTATAACCTCAAAAAATGTACATTAAATTGTAATGCTAGAAACATAGAAGGACGACATAAATACTTGCATTAAAATAAAAATTCGAATTTTTTGCGTTACTTCTGGGACACACTGTATGTATAGATGCGTCGTTTTTTATTTACAGTGTTCAAGTTTAAAATGAGAATTGATTTTTTATTCGTAAAACGAAAACCTTCAACCTTTCAACTTTGTTGAAACTTGGCAACATTGTTGGTAATAATAATACTTATTTTCTCACATAATTTAATTTGTCCTATTTTCTCCAGTGGCGTCGCAACAAGATACCAGCTTGATAAAAATAGAAAAAAATATGGTACGCCACCGCTTTTTGGTAAGTTTGAAATTTTTCTCAGATTTAGCTATCAAAAATACAACTGTTTTGTTATTTAATTTTTTTCCTATCTCGCTTTGTTTAGACAGAAATAAAACTTTTTGTTTCACACAATTTATTGTACAAAAAAAAAATAAACAACACAGTATGGAAAAACAACTTATTGCATAAATAGACCTCAAAGGAGCTGTCCGAAATGCCCGCCATTTCGTTCTACACACAAATTACAGCGCCGTATCAAGGACCGCCCGTTCCGGATTCGTCGTACAGGTTCCTCTTGCGAGTTAACAGGCGTAGAGTAAACTGCATCCTTAATAAATCTCCAAACAAAAAATCCAAAGGTGTTAGATCAGGCGATCGCGGAGGCCACCCAAATGGACCTCCACGACCCACCCATCTCTGTGGATACTCTGTATTCAGCCAGCTTCGTACCACCAAAGAGTAATGGAAAGGGCATCCATCTAATTGAAAAAACGAGTCTATTCTTTGTTGAAGAGGAACTTCGTCTAGCATGTTATCATGCTGAGCAGTTAAAAAGTCAAGTCAAGAAATAATTGATCGCATAATCTATTGCAAGATGTAAGGTCCCAACAAAAAATCGCCAAACACTCCCATCCAAACGTTTACACTAAATTCTTGTTGGAACCTCATAGGTCGAATCAGACGTGGATTTTCATTATCCCAAACGTGGAGAATATCAAAATTTACTACACCACGTCTTGTGAAACAGGACTCATCCGTCCAAATAATTTTATTAAGAAACTCTGGATTTTCTCTTACCTGATTAAGTACCCAATTACAAAAATTTACGCGACGTTGTGCATCTTCAGGTTGTAATGCTTGTACCTGCTGTAAATGGTACGGATACATACCATTTTGTCTTAAAGTTTTCCATATCTTGGTTTTAGATACATTTAATTGCCTTGAAGCCCGCTGAGTACTTAATTGTCGGTTTCTTGCAAACGTATTTAAAATTCGTTGCTCTTGTCTCCCACGTTTTTTTCCAAATTTGTTGACCTACTACTGCCCGGAACGGTTTTAAACCTTGGCTTCTAAACTGTTGGTGTATTTTTACAAAAACGCTTGGATGGGGTTGTGTTCTGTTGGGAAATCTTCTTCTGTATTCGCTAGCAGCACCAACAGAGTTTCCATCGCAAAATCCATACAAATAATGCATGTCTGCATACTCTTCATTACTAAACTGAAAAGGCAATATTATGAGAAACAGACATATATACTATTAAAACCGAAAACCGTCAATCGAAAAAACTTAATTAAAGAACGTCAGCAAACGTCAAACCATTGCTACAATACCTTGGTAACTCAAAAACAGAAATATTCACGGCACATTTTGTAACAAGTAAATAAATTAAGCAAATCTCAAACCTATTCATGAAAATGTTTTATTTCTATCTAAACAAAGTGAGATAGAAAAAAAATTAAATAACAAGAAAGTTGTATTTTTGATAGCTAAATCTGAGAAAAATTTCAAACTTACGAAAAAGCAGTACCTTATTTTTTTCTATTTTTAGCAAGCTGGTATCTTGTTGTGACGCCACTGGATAAAATAGGACAAATTAAATTATGTGAGAAAATGAGTATTATTATTAGGTACAAACAAAGTTGCCAAGTTTCAACAATGTCTAAAAAGGGGTTTTCGTTTTACGAAAGAAAAATCAATTTTTATTTTAAACTTAAACACTGTAAATCGAAAACGACGCATCTATACATATATGTTTACAGAAACTTTTTTTTAAAGGACTTTTAGTAAAGTTGTGTAAGTCCTGTTACAAAAAACACGGACATTATGCAGGGTAATGCTTTATAAAACAAGGTTTTTCTAGTTTAATTCTTGAAATCCCTTTCAATATTTAAGGTTGGAAACCTTTTTTATTGTCCACAACTGTGCCGGGTTATTTTCTATAATGTCCACCCACCTTAACTTGTTTATTTGGGGCAGTAAAATTTTCTAATAAGTGTGAACTTGTAGGAACTTTTCTGTACTTTCTGCACAGGTATCTGAAAATTGATCAAACATACTAGTATACAGAGTAGATCAAAAAGTATACTTTTTTAAATGGGACACCCTATATCTGAATTAATTTATTGATTCTTCATTTAATTGTAACCATTTTTTTATATACTCAAAAGTCAACGGTCTTTGAAATATAAGCAAATAAAATTTGAAATTTAAACTTTTAATTCTTAACTAATAGCAATGGATAAATCGATAAAAGTGACAGTGACAATAACTTCATCAAGTAATTCGAGAGTATCGCTGCAAATGGTTATTAAAAATTCCATACTAATAAAGAGAAAAACAAACAATTTTAAGTTCGTTTATTCGAAACAACCATAATGCCGCAGCAACGCAACTAGAATTAACTCGAGAAAATCCAAGAATGCACTCTCCTTACAAAAAAATAATTAAAAGAATATTCGAAAAATGTCAACAAACATCAAGTCTGAACAGGAAAAGAGTGGTGCAAGATAACGAAGATGCGCAACTTAATATACCTATTATTTTCTGTGCAAGAAAATCCATATGGCATATTTCCAAAAGTTTAGGGGAATGGAATGTCCGTGATACATCTTATTCAAAAGTTCAGAAGAGCTGGTTACAAGCCTTTCAAGATCAAACTCACTCCAGAATTGACACAGACACATAGAGAAAAGAGAGTAGAAAATTGCCGCCTTATAATGGAAATATTTAATGATATTCCCAACTTTTTAAGAAACATCCTGTGGACGGACGAGTCTACCTTTGCTACGAATGGCATGATAAATAGAAAAAATACCAAGTATTGGACTACAGAAAACCCATTTTGTTACAGAGAATTTAGATTTCGAGGGCGCCAGTCCTTTAACGTTTGGTGTGGACTAATGGATAACAAAATTATTGGACCCTTTTTTATCAAAATTTGAATGGGGACTCATATTTAAACTTTCCCGGAAACGATCTAGAAGATTTTCTAGATGAATTACCTTTGCAGCATTTTGGACATGTTATATTCCAGCAGGACGGAGCACCACCCCATAGCACCTTAAGAGTGAGAAACCACTTAAACCAACGCTTTAACATGGATTGGTAGAAGAAATGCACCAATTAACTGACCAGCCAGCAGTCCAGATCTTACTCCAAGGGATGGGTTTCTATGGGATTTTAAAAAAATCGCATTTACCAAAATATATCGCATCGCATATTGAAAATATAGAACATCTAAAGCAACTAATTAGGAACGAAATAAATGAACTAACCATTCAGATTTTGTAAGAGTATATTTGGAGAAACTTCGAAGAACATTACGAAAATGCATCGAGCAAGATGGAGGCTCTATAAAGCCACTCAATATTTAAGAACATTAATTTTTATATGATATATTTAGTTAAGTAGTTAGTTTTTTTTTGTTAATTTTTATCTGCTAATATTTCAAAGACTTGACTTTGAGTATATGACTTGTTATATAAAAAATGCTTATAAACGAAGAATCATGTAAAAAAAGTATATCTACTTTTATATCTACCCTGTATACTAATATGTTTGATCAATTTTCAAATAGGTACCTGTGCAGAAAGTACAAAAAAAAATCCTACAAACTCACATATTTTACAAAATTTCACTGCCCCAAATAAACAAGTTAAGGTGGGTGGGCATTATAGAAAAATCACCCGGTACCAACGAAAAATAGCTTGCCTGATGTATTGAAAAAAATCATTAAATAGTACTATAAACTTTCAAAGAAAATATCTCCTGTTTTTCTAACAACTATAACGTCACCTTAGACAAAAATACTGTTTCATTTATTTTCTCTAAAAGTCTTTTTATTTATTAATTACTTTGTATTTTAATTTTTATTTCTCTTTTCTTCAAAAATTATGGTTGTTCACAATATTATAATGATTTCAGTATGCCAGAAAGGGGAAAATAGAGTAAAATGAAAAGGGTTGGCAAAGCGGAAAAGCTAAGTTTCTATCCTACTAAAAAGAATTACGTGCTTATATTTTTAGAATCTAAAATTCCGACCAATAGATTTTATTTGGAATTGATAAAAATATTTTAGTTTCTGAAGGAGTTATTATCATTGTTTTTAAGAATATTTTCACTTTGACAATTTTCACTTTGCACTGCTATAAAAAGCAAAATGGAAAGTGACAGTAACACTTTTTGTCTTAAAAAAAAGAAAAAAATATATTACAGAATTTGTGTTTCAAACAGTTAAACTTCTGGTGATAATCTGAAATGCTATTAACAAAATAGCTAAACATTACGACTTCGTCCCACCTTCCTCTATATTTTTTTCATTAGTGTGTATTATTAATGACTAACTTATTTATGGAATTACTTTAGCATTCCTTACTCTTAAAATGAAAATTCTAGGAGAATATTTAGAATTAATTTAGATTGACCCCTTGAAAGTAAAATAAAAGTACTAGAACTAATAACAAAAAAGTTCACATAGGTAATTAACAAAGAAATTGAAACGATGCTAAAATCATCCCTACTCATAAAACCATTGAAGCGAAACCAGATACGGCGAGCGAGAACTGATAGAATATTGGCAAATGCCAAATGAAAATAATTCTTAATTAAACGTATGGAGGAGAAAACATTAAGAGTTAGAGTTGATGGTTTATTTTTAAACTTTGTTATTAATTTTATACATTAATGGTCCTTGCCTCCCTCCTCGCTGCCCCCTATTCATACATTTTCCCCAACGGATAGCTTCATTTTAAATGGCTTTTAAAGTCTGTGACGAATTTGCTGCTCCATCAATTGTCTGACAACGGCGTCCTTTCAGCACTGATTTCAATTTCGGAAATAAGAAAAAATCGCAAGCAGCCAAGTCTGGTGAGTAAGGAGTGTGAGGGAGGAGGAGGATTAATCTGATTTTTAGCACAAAACTGACAAATTGACAAAGTGTGGGCGCATTGTCATGGTGTAAGAATCACGAGTTGTCTCGCCACAACTCTGGTCTCTTTTTGAAGATTTGTTCACGTAACCGTTGTAGAACGCCTTGATAGTACACGGTTCACTGTTCCATCTTGAGGCAAGAAAAAAACAGTGAGCATCACTTTAACATTGTATCGAGAATGATATGCTTTCTTGAGGCATGAAGATTCTTTGCCAATTCATTGTAATTATTGAACTCAATGTCATTGCTGTAAACCCAGCTTTCGTCTCTCATTATGATACTTTGAATTAATCTTTCATCATCATTGGATTGTTTAAGGAGTTTTCTTTCAGTTGTTCGGTCATCAAACGAAGAACAAATTTGCTGCAACTCAATGCATGTTCAATTTTTCAGCTAAAATTTCATGGCGTGACCCAATTAAGATGCTAACCTATTCGGCAATTTCTCTGACAGTCTCCAGTTTCACGCAAAATTTTACTGTGCATCGTTGTTCCAGAAAATCGCAAATTTCAAAAATGGTCAAACACGTTACACTCAAATAACAATATCATGAAAACTAAATGATATATCATCAATCCAAGAACATATGGTTACAAAGGAGGTTATACGCAACACAATGCTGCATATCACTAAATTTTGCCATTATATACCGATATATGTAGAGTAATAAAAATAAATAAAGGAAAGCTAAAATGAACAAACATATGAATAAAATGAAGCAAAATAGACAGGGTAGACAGAACAGCAAGAGATCATTCCTGAATGAAACATCGCTAAGTGAAACGCCCTTGAAGCATGAAAACGTAGGAATAATAACGCAGCCCCACAAAAAAAGTGGAATATCCGAAAGACAAAACCCTGGTATCTATATGTTTTTGGGGTTGCTGAATCCGAATCCGGTGTCCGTTTAAGTCGATTAGCTCTGGTTGAAGGTCACTTCAAAGTCAAATGTAGAGAATCAATTGCCAACAAAGTAAACCTACATATCTATACGATTTTGGGGTCGATAAATCTGAATCCGGTGTCCGTTTGATCCGATCAGGTTTGCGTCAAGGTTAGTTCAAGGTTAAATGTAGAGAATCAATTGCCCGCAAAGTAAACTTACATATCTATACGTTTTTGGTGTCGGTGAATCCAAATCCTATGTCCGTATGATCGGATCAGGTCTGCGTTAAGGTCAGTTCAAGGTCAAATGTAGAGAATCAATTGCCAACAAAGTAAACCTCCATATCTATACGTTTTTGGGGTCGCTTAATCCGAATGCGAATCCGGGGTCTGTTTGACCTGATCAGGTCTGCTAAGTTCTAAACTCAAAACGCTCAAGTATTCATTTACGCGTATTAAAATTTACATTGCAAATAATATTTAAGAAAGAAAGCTTCAACTCTGAGCCTGTGACTTTCGAGTTTATTGTTTTCACATGACAAAATTCTAATATCAGTAAGCTTTAAACCAATATGTCCGTTAATGCTTCAATGCTTCATGTACATTAATTTACACACACTGAAAGAAATGGGCTTATTAAACTGTTTATCTAGAATATTGTGTATAGCGCATATTAAAACTTTTATAACCAATATACAACTTTTATTAAAAAAAAGCAATCATCTCCATACTCATTATTCAATCAGTTTAACTGGAAGGTGCTTAATACACCTTATGCATCTATGAAATAAAGGTTATAATGAATTACTTATACATTATTAGGTGTTATAGACTTTATATTCCAATTGTATAGTAGGGAAGATTTGTTGTATAAAGACCAGTATCCGAATTTGTATATAACAATTGTATTAACAGAATTATTCGTTCTTATACTGAATATGTTTCCGTTTTTAACGTGTAAAACGCATCTTATAATGGTTAAGTGATCGTCACCTCTCGGTGCATAATCGGTTATGATCGTTGTTAAGTTATATTCATAGTCTTGTAATAATAATCATATGTCAGACCCGAGAGCGAAGTGCGCCGACTCAATAAGAAACCTGGCTATTCCAGCCGCTGATTTAGGGTTCGCCGCACGAGCTCATCCCTTCTAAGATTTCAGTAGCATGCTATGCATGAAGCAGAACGGTACTCAACTATCTTATACAGTCCACTTTTATTGTCCATACATGTTCAATCATTGTCAAAATAAACACACAAAACCACAACGTCTTTATTATCTTTACTCAAGAAGAGAAAATACAACAATCGTAAAATTTCCGACAGTCCGCTGTGCATCGACTTACACACGTCTAGTTTGATGAAAATGGACAGTATATGCACATGTTTTGTGGGATACATGATCATATCGCGTTGTGTGAAATGGAAAATTATTATGTAAGTATCTAACTGTTTTATGGCTTGTAATTGTTTTGTTTTTTCAAATGTAAATCTTGTCTAAATCTTAAAAATTATTATTTTGTAGGTCCTATTAGAAATCGCTGATGTTAAGTTTTACATAAGATGGAGGAACAGAAGGTTAACGGTGACAAAGAAGAGCATGGGTATAAAGTCAATCAACCAGAGGAAATAAAATTATATGGAAAGAAGCTCAACCTTTCTGGGGATGCTTCATTCTTAAGGTGGAAGAGTTATAGTGCAAATTCTCATGTAATACAAGAAAATACGGGTGCATCGTTGCTAAGAAAATAAACTGGACAGTTTTGGGAGCGATTTGTCATCATTTTTAATGCTTAAAAGTATGTTTTATGTATGTTTACATTAGAACCTTAGCTTGTAATTACAGTTATCCAATAAAATTTCTGAAAACTTAATGACATATGTTTTTAACTCATACAGAGTATACAACAGTTTAATACATTTATTATTATAAAACTTATAACCAGTACTAGATGTTCTAATAACGATATGGAACACTTTAATAACAGTTATTGCTATTATTTCGTAAAGGGTATAAAAAACGTTGTATACTAGTTATACAATAATTTAATAAAGAATAAGGTTTATAGTCACTATACAACTGTGCTAGCAATACGCGTTTTATATCCAATATTCACCTGTTTAACTGTCACATATAGTATACAATGGTATTATAATGGCATATAGAATTCTAATAAAGAATAAAACGCATTTCTTTCAGTGTATATTCCACTTTTTTGTATGTTAAAAACACACCTTGAAATGAACTTTGCCCATATAAAAGAGGCAAAAGAAAGAGTTTAATTTAAAATATAAACCAATGTTTATGAACAAAAGTCCTTTCTAGTATCATCAATTAGGTACTCTGAAACTAGTAAATGTCTATTGATTGTTTTTCCATTGTTTCGAATGACTGATACTTCAAAACACATGCCAACTATTTTTATCGAAATTGCACTTTTACTGATCTACATCTATGCTTAGTTCTACAATACGGCCGCAATGGCCATGAGCGGCCTGAAATTTCGTACTATGAAAGTATGATATCTCTCGCTAACTAGGCGAAGCGATTTTTTTAACTAATGACATTGTGGGAAACTCCTACTATGCGGGCTACAAGCCTCGAGCAACATTGAATTATCACAGCAGTGAATAGTAAACAGCTTAGGATCATTCGTCGGTCGAACTCATCAAGTTTTTATAACTTTGATTAGCAATTATTGTAAATACTACTGAAATTTTCGGCAGTATCCTATCTCATAGGGTAAGTTCGTGATATCTATATAAAGAAAACGCCGCTGAAAAAATTTTAGACCAAAATTTAATAGATTGTGATACTAATCCTTAAATACTCCAAAATTACTTAGAATCTACACCTACTACGAACAATTATAAAGAAAAAATAATTAAAAATAAGGCTGCTCAGGCATTTTTATTTAAAAAGTTCGAAAGATTTTAGGTATTAAAGTTGCTTACTATTATGTAAATCTCCCTTAATTTTTAATTATGACGTTTTTTTTAAATCTGGGCCATTTTTATTTTTGAATATCGAGTGCAGCGAATTTTATTCAAGATAGGTAGGTTTGGCTGGCCAGTTTGGATTTTAATAATTTAATGCAGGTAGTAACTACAAAATAACAGTAAATCCAGTTCGCATTTATGACGATGTATCTCTGTAGTTGTTCGTAAAATAATTTTTTGCTGCGAACTGGTTCATTTTGGGCAAAAAATTCAAGAGACATTTTTTTTTAGAATGAAACAGGCTATCGGAAATAAATTTTTAAATGGTAAACAAATAATAAGACAAAAAGTTACGTTGGAAATAAATTTTAGGGGTTGCGTTTTCCACCCCTTACAACCATGGGGTAAACCAAATAAATTACTGGCTAAGTGTCTATTTGGTAGTAGAAAATATCAGGTTAATTTCAATATTGTAACTTGATTAGTGCTTGTGAAAAAAATTGTTAA
Organism: Anoplophora glabripennis; assembly: GCF_000390285.2. NCBI lineage: Eukaryota > Metazoa > Arthropoda > Insecta > Coleoptera > Cerambycidae > Anoplophora > Anoplophora glabripennis. The sequence goes on from NW_019416553.1 coordinate 514,706, forward strand.
ACAAATTTTATGTACCCCTTTTAAGGGGCTGTATCTTAACAAGGGATGCTCCAATGAAGTTTCTTTATATGAAAGATCCCATCTTTTTTTCGATGAGGAATCACCCCCTTAAATGTTTTACACTTATTTAGTTACACCCTGTATTTTGACCAATTTCCAAACATATTGAGCTAATTATTTTTCATATTTCGGTGTGAAAGAGGAAATATATATTTCCTAACCGAAGTTTTTAAACCACTTTATCTTTTTTACATGATCGGCTCAAAATATTCCATATTACCCACCAGAATTTTCTTATAATCCATAATCAGTTTTCAGCTGACTCCATGCTCCCGATTTGATATATTAATTTATGTTTTTGGCATCTGTCTACTATTTAACGAAGTAATTCTTGTATTGCGTGCAAGTACAAGTTGAAGTTATTAAGATTTTAACCACGAGATAGAAATTTATAAAATCCATGAAATTTTGTTTTGACCATCCAGTAGTAGATGTCTGTCTGTCAATCCCACTGCACAGTCCTGCCCTACTTGTCACTTGTTAAGCAAAATTAAAATTAATAAACCATCGGCTAATATCACCAGGAAATAGCCAACTAAACAAAAATGTCAAATAATCTTAACGCCAGCAATGATTTTTGTTGGAGTTTTACTTTCATTTAGTAATAATTAAATATTTAGAGAGGAATATATAGATGAACAAACAGGTAATAGGCAATTACTAAAAGTAATCGTAACATAAATCTTTAGAAAGTACCTTAAAGACATAAATAAAACGTGATGTACTTAGCCCGAAGAAAAGATAAAAATTGCGGTTTTATAATGAAGTTGTGAGAGTGTCACAGTAAGCTCGTAACGTGCCAAAAGGTACAAAGAAAAATCATAAGTAGGAGTACATATGAAAAGTGGAAACAAGGCAGCTTATCTGCATAAATATTTGAATTTCAATTATGCAATTCACAATCTTATCTCCCTCAGAGATTATTCAGCAGAACGTTGATTGCGGCCTGAAAACTCGCGGTTTCAGGACGTGAACGAAGGGAGGGGCGTTTCAGACGAGGATGTTTCAGAAGAGATCTCATCGCATCGCATCTCTCGGAATGGAGCCCGATATGACAAGATGGCCGAGATATGACGTCACAGCCTCCTCCCAGTATTGATCATGAAACCAGACAAAGCGCTCTGGAATCTACAAGACGCCAAGACATCACTTTGGTCCAGAATCTTTTGCTCCAAGAAATCTCTTACTAACAACGGCGTTTCTACTAAGCGGGCTCTAAATATGAAGAGGAGATAGGAGTAATTGCTAGAAGTCACTTGTGATGTAGCAGCTTATAACATATAAGTCCCTTTTTATTAACAGGTTTTAGATATTAGAATTGGCTTTACAAATTTCTTATTTTTCTTGTCACCGGTGCATTCGCCAATTTCTCGAATTTAGGCAATACGTTTGCTTTTATCTTGATAAATTTTATAGTAAAATAACGAATTTCAGGTTAAATAATATCATAAAAGCAAAAATTTTTTTGTAGAAAATTATTGATGTTATAGCTATTAGTTATCAGTTTCTTTCAAAGTTTTTAACTAATCAAAGTTATCTTTAATACTGAAAAAAAATGTAATGTAGCTCAACATATTTAAAAGCAATTATTAAAATTTTACAAAAATCTAACTACCTTTCATATCGAATATCAATTTTACATTCTAGGTATCTATATGTTCGGTATTGTCAAGTTCGGTTATCGAATTATACATGCATTTAATTATACGAGGTCTGTTAAAAAAATAACCGAACTTTATTATTAATATTATACATTATTGATCTCCTTCGAAGTGGTCTCCTCCCCTATTCACACACTTTCTGCCATTTTGCGAAACACTTCTGGATGGCTACATTTGAAATGACCGTTAAAGTCTGTGACGAAATTGCTTTGATATCATCAATGGTCTGAAAACGGCATTCTTTCAGCACTGATTTTAATTTCGGAAATAAGAAAAAATCGCAAGGAGCCAGGTCTGGAGAGTAAGGAGGGTGAGGCATGCATTGTCATGGTGCAGGAGCTATGAGTTGTTTCGCTACTGGTCCCTGCGGATTTTTCCACTCCACCATTGTAAAACTGTTTCATCTTGATACAAGAATTCAAAATGCATAATTCGAAAGTCGAAAAAGCAGTAAACGTTGAATCGAAACTAACGTGCTGTCTTGGGGCGTGGAGATCCTTTGTCATCCCATTGTGATTATTGAACTTTTGTCTCAATGTCGTAGCCATAAACCCAGCTTTCGTATCCTGTTATAATGATTTGAATCAATGTTTCATATTCATAGGATTGTTCAAGGAATTACCGACAAACAACGTCTACTTGGTTTTCTTTTTGTTGTTTGATCATTGAACCAGGAACAAAGGCTGCAACTCGATGCATGTTAAATTTTTCAGTCATGGCAATACCCAATTGAAATGCTAACCTCTTCTTCAATTTGTCTGACAGTCGATGTGGTTAATAGGAGGTTATGCGCAATGCAATGCTGACAACCGCATATCACTCCATTAAAACGTAATTCAAAAAGTTCGGTTATTTTCTGAAGAGACCTCGTACTTATATTAAATTAAAAAAGCAACCATATTTAGACATGTTAAACTAGAACTCCGGCTTTATGTTTCTAAAATGAGGTACCTGAAACCAAAATTTAAAAATATTAAAATAAAGCATCATCAATAAAGATTTTGAATAGCATCTTTAATTTTATCGAAATTATGTTATTTTGAATTTATTTCGAATTATTGTCAACTTTTTAAATTTTATGTCGTATTTATAAAATATTAATTTAATCTAGTTTGGGCCAAAATTGTCATGCCCCAAATTTTATCACTCAATCTTTTATGCCAGTGAAGTTTCAGGAAAAATAATATAAATATTTGAAACTTTTAACACCCTGTATCTCCGTAGAGACACAGGACAAAAGTTGATTATTTTCATCGGTAGAATACGCCATTAAAGTTTGGCAAAACTTATCATTAACACCCTGTATAGAGTGCGAGAATTCTTAATTAGAGCTAGTAATTATTACCTTGGTATTTTATTGAATATTTTTTGTGAATTTGTAGTAATATTAATATCAGATTATTGTATAGTTTTCCATCTTATTAATGAACCATATTACCGTATCGATACACAATTTAAAACATGAACATCATAATAGTCAACAATCTGATTATATAAGAAGAAAATATAAACATAAAATGAAACAGTCCGATAGATAAAACATTATTAAAGGCTACTAGCATATCATATGAATAAGTACAGTTACAAATAACTCTTCTGAACTACTTATTTCATCAAGCAAAAAGGGAAGAACTAACGAAACATGATTGAAGATTGCATAAGCATAAAACGTAAATCCGCTTTAAGGTTTATACACACAGAACGCGATCTGTCGCAGAAAGTAGCGATTTAACTACTCTGGGAGAATTTTCCGATTTTATATTTATTTTTTTCTACATAGGAAGTATGTAGTCTATCTGCAAACACTTTTGTCAGATCACTCGTAAACCCGTCGCTCCCTTTATGGCCGCACCAGATCGCTGACCACCGCGACAACCACCCGACCTCCACCCGCGGCGGAAAATCGAATTTTGTATTCGAAGCCTTAAAGCTAGCATCGGTCGATTCTAAAAAATGAGTGTACATATTTCAGTATTTTTTTAGTCTAGACCACCTTAAGAAATTTGAATTCATTGATTCAGTGTCCAACACTTCCATAAGTGTATGCGATTTAACTACGGTTAAAAACAAACAAAAAAACGCAAATCATCTGACACGTACGGCAGAACATTCATCAAAGAAGTGGGCTTAAAGTTCGAGTATGATAAATAAGAAGGTGGTGGTCTGTAACAGAGAAAACGTAAATGCAAATGTTTAAACAATGACGGAATTAGAGTATAGTAAATAACAAGTAACCAAAATTGAATTGAAGGTCAAGCTTCCGAATCCGATCTGAAAAGATATCCAGTCCTTCGCCGCACCCAGGAGCAATGTAAAAAAGAGGCCTAAAGTCTAGTCTTCGTTTTCAATATACAATATTCAGTTACTGTGTTTTATCTTTTGCGGTGCCAATAGTTTGTTAACAAATAATTTAGACGGAGAAGACATGAATTATACTTTAGTATATGTACGTATTTTTAGAGAAATAACAGCTTTTGAATACACTTATCATTCACCAACGATTTTAGAGAATTTCCGTCACATCGTTAAAATAGTTTGTCTTCTTCATTATAGATCTCTATCAATAAACATAGGGAAAGAAAAAAGAAACTTCAAATTTAGAAATAATAATTTATGAAAATTTGAATGGGTTATTATCGAGAGAAAATTTAAATAATATCCAGGCAAATATGGATATTGAAGAATCATACCTATTTATTATTTTTCAGTGCTGCTATAAAAAAATCAACAAAAACTGACAATAAACTATAAACAAAGATTAAACCTTATTAAATACGGCTTTTAATGAATTCCACAAATAAATCATTTTACATGGATATATTAAGAAAACGAAACATGAGTATTATAGGATAATAATGTCAGTCAAAAAACAGCTGCAAAAAATATGGAATGTCATAAATGAAGTTATACTTAGATAAGAAAGTAGTCATATCCATAAAATTAAAACCATTTAATGAAATCATTAATGATACCGTCAAAAGTGATATTTTTAGTATTTTTTTTAAAATTGGTAAGAATAATATAATTGTTAGAATTATAAAAAGTGTGCATACATATCTATTAAAACCATTAAGAGCGCTGTATTCTTTAAATAGTGTTTTCTACAAAGACAAATAATTTCAAACATTTAATAACTAAAGCTTATCAAATAATAGGAATGTTATACCATGCCATCTGAGTATTTTCAACGCAGTAAAATGAATAAACAGGTGCAAAGAAACGATCAAACCATCAAGGCTTTAGGTACTAAAATCTACGAAAATGCTAACTTTTTTATATATAACTTCACATGTAAATATTCTTATAACATTTACTTGCTTAGTCCTACGTATAAAATTGTTTACTGTTATTTATAAGTACGTGAAAATAATTCTTAAAATGTGGGGTTAGGATGACAGCAAACGCATGTTTTACAAACACTTTTTTTAGTTGTTATTTTATTTGAGTAAATTTAAATAGTAACAATGAATAAACAGAACATCAAGGATTTTATTTTTGTGCTTACTTTTGTTCTACACGTTTTACTTTTCAATATTTCAGTACCTAAAAACGCCCGAAATTTGACTATTTCTCGGCCAGGGATATGGCCACTTTAAGGGATATTATTAATTTATCGTTTTCAACACTTGATTCCTAGCGCATGGAAATTATCTTCAGGGTGGACCATAATGATTGGGCTGATTAACTAATTATTTATATACTTGTTTGTTATCGATGGCGAGATATTCGCACTTGAATCATTTAATACAAGCGAATTTTTTTACCACTGCTGACATGATTCCTAACCCAAGTCAGCTTTGCCGATTATTATTTAACAAATGTTTGTTTTATCCAACCAACAATAAATTTGCAACAATAAAATAAAATTAATGAAATAAATAATAACTCTAATATGTATCTCTTAAACAAGCACTATTTTGTGAAGGCATATTTGGCTAAATTTCATTATTTTCATGTCTAGAATCTATAGTTACTCTATGGTTCATTCATTACGGACCACCCATTATAGTAAGTAACAAAACCAAAACTACAAATTATAGACATATATCTAATAAACAATTGCAAAAATATTTTTAGAAAATCGATGTTGAGTTTTTAAAAGATAAAAATATTATATTGTCCAATAATTAGTTTGGAATAGAGGAATTAGTCATATTAAAATAAGGAAAAAATGTCTTCTCTGTTACAGTTTTTAGTTTTAGGTCAACTCAATATGTAGTATTAAATACATGTTACATGTTAAAACATTGATAATACAGTCTGCTCTTATTCATTTTAAAATCTATAAATATACATATATCAATGTTTAGGATGATCCGAACACATCTCTTAAAAAATATGTTACAAGGTAAAAATATAAAAATTATATTCACTCGGTTGAATCAATAATAAGATATGGGATTGTCGTATGGGATGAGCTGTATACAATGATAAGAAAATCGTTGCCCTATCTAAAGTTGTCGCCTGGCTATGGCCCTAAATTGGTGTCGAAATACAGGGTGTCCCACGGTAACGAGAATTTAATTTTGAAAATTTGAGCAATAGCTACACCGAAAATTGAGGTCATCTTCGTTATTTTAAATGGAACACCCTGTACATTATTGTAATTTTCGATTCTACGTCAATTTTTAGGTGGACCTTCATAAAATTTTCCTATTCTTAAGGTTAACCGTTTTTGATATATATTTAACTTGCACTGCCTAACTCAAAAAGATGCATATTTTTCAATAATAAAGTTAGAGCAATAAAATTTATAGGGGACATAGCTAAACTCCTATAAATAAACAGGGTGCACTGTAGATAATAATATAATAATAGCAGTATGTGTACAAAACTAAAATTAAATGAGAATAACAAGTTACAATAAACATAGTAATACAATAATTAAACAATCAATATTAATAAGTAATTTCCTAGTTTTAACATAATGATATGATTAAGGATATAAGAAAAAAAAAGGAAAGAAAAACAAACAGAAAACAAAGCACAACAAGAAAATTAAAATTAGAACAACAAGAAAATCAATTAAAAACGAAGCAAGCTTGGCGTCGAACCGACTTGAAAGAGAGGCTGAAAATGTCGATATGATTAAAAAACAAATTATAAGATTTTTGCAACATACTAAATGGGGAGTTGTTTGCAGCATTGGAGGCATACGCAGAGTGATACAATAATTTTGAGGAGCGCGAAATATATTGTTTAATATTAAATGATAGTGAACTCAAAATGTAGCTGCAGTGAATTTTCCCGATAAACAATTTATACAAAAAAAGAACATAAGCGATATGTCTCCTGGAGGATAATTTTAACAGTGTATTGTGCTGTAAATTGGAATCATAGCTTACAATTAGTGGTAGTAAGTGTCTATTAAATCGATAGTTTAAGTTATAGATAAATTTTTGTTGGACTTTTTCTAAACGTGCGATATATTTAAGATATTGAGGATTCCACCTAAAGTTGCAAACTCAAGATGAGATCGGACCATGGAATTATAAAATTAGATCAATGACCTGGGATCACGAAAGGATTTAGTTACACATAAAATAAATCCAAGATTACGCAAAATTAAAGACGAGTACAATTTAAATACACAATGGTACCTCCATATTTTGAGAACCGTTGTAATAGATTTCTTAGAAGATCTATTCCTAGATCAACTAAGAAGCTGCTAATATGAACTGTACGGTGCTCTACCTCATTGTGGAAACGAAGTATCCCGCCAATTAAATGAAATGTTTGAAGGCAGGTGGATTAGACGTCTAGGATCCTGGGATTGACCACCAAGATCTCCAGATCTTTCTCCATTAGATTTTTATATCTGGGGTGCAATAAAAGAGAAAGAACGCCAGTTTATTCCAAAGAAACCCTAGTTACCCGTAAAAGAGGCATTTGAAACTTTACCTGCTACCCAAATATCCGGAGCTATTACAGATGGGATAACAAGAATGATACATAACTGTTTACAATTACACTTCGAGAAAATTAATTTAATTTCTGAAAATAATTATTATTCGTATTATATAGTTTAATTATGTTGTCTATTAAAACTAATTTTTAATTTATCCCTACTGATTGGTAGTCAATGTGCGTCTCTCATATACCCTGCAAGTCCTATTTATTATCTTGTGACACTCTCCATGAAAATAAATAATAAACTTAGATTGTCAGCATTTGAATAAATGTTAACGTTTTTCATTCTTTAACAATAAATAATACTCAAATAAACATTCACTATATGTTTTAAATGGACAACAACAAACTGGTGAAGATTAAGTGCTTGTTTTGAAGTTCCACTAAAAATTTCATAACCATCCTCGCAAGAAATTATTATGCTATATCAGTTGACTGCATGAAAAACACTAAATACCATAAAAACCAGAGATAGGTACAGGGAACCATAATACCATTCGAAAGAGAACAAAATTGTTCATCAGGTTGCGCAAAAATATACAGGGTGTTCCATTTCAAAAAAAAATAAGTTAAGATGATGTAAAGTTGACTAAATTCGGCATTAAATTTCTACCACCCTGTATGAAATTAAATCATTTTTAAATTATGGCAAGGAAGCTTAGAGTTTTAGTTAGTTAGGCAGGTCTTTTTAATTTTTTTTTTAAATTAAATATATCAAAAACGGTTAACTTTAAAAATAGAAAACCTTTATGAAAGTTCTCCAAAAAATTGACGTAGAATTCAACAGTGTAATAATATACAGGGTGTTCCATTTAAAATAACGAAGATGTCGTCAACTTCCGATATAACCGGAAGCGTTAAGTGGACGCCATTAATTTAGTTGAGAAGGGCATGCCCAAAAACACTATTGCCCAAATTTTCAAAATTAAAATCGAAGTAGTCTCTGAAATATGTCTAATGTCTCGTCACCGTGGGACATCCTGTATAACAAAAACTTCGAAGATTTTTGTTTAAGCTTCCACACCCTGTAGGTTTAAAAGAATCATTTGGTTAAAATATTTCTTTATTCACAATTAATGATCCGATTAGCTAAGCAAATATTAATTGAAAGTCAGAACTGTGTTGCCTAATTTTACAGAACCTTACTCGCTACTTCTCATAAATTATCTGCTAAAATATTACATATTATTTTTCAATATCGTTACGACCGCTAATAGATATCAATATTTTTGCTTGTGGTTGCACTGTCACGTCCTGCTGAGCGAGTCTAATAACTATCTGGCCCCTTATTTAGGGAGATACGCAACCCTCGACTCTGGGGACGCATTTCCTATAATATCACTCCAATTTTATTTGGGTAATTTAGCCTGAGCCAACCACTTGATTATAGATCGCCTTTCATCTCTGATTTAATCGTATATTAAGTTGGTCTGTTACTGGCGTCTTTAGGAACTTTAATTAAATAAAGTCGGGAATACAAAAACGGCCAAACTGTTATTCTGTAAGTTCTTCACTTATTAGATTAGTTATTTAATTATTTCACGTATTCAATTTGTGACAAATTAACAGCAACAATTTATGATACACAAGATAAGGAAGCAGGTTCATATACAAATCGTAGAACGTATCGTTTCCAATATACAGGTTGTTGAAATTTAAAATTGATATAATTATTTAAATATATCTTAAAACGTTTGACGTAACTAGGCTTATATTACTGCCAAAGATGTGTTGAAATCTGTCGGCCATTGGCAGAAATGCTGGGAGATACCGTCAATAAGAATCTCAGAATCGTTACGAATTTCCGACTGAATATTTTGAAAATTGGAAAAGTGCATTTAATTTCAGTTGGTATTTCTAAGAAAATAGATGTCTTATTGTGTCGTTAGACCCTGTGACATCCACCTAGTTATTTAAACTATCACCATCACGCTTTACAATAAAACATTATTAGAGTTTTAATCCCGTACCCATAGTTATTTCTAGGTTTCTCGAATACTCAAAATTTCACAGGGCCTAACGACACTTGCAATGTACAATAATTCAATATTAATAATAATAATAAATCTTATTTTTTGTCGTACTATCACCTCCTGTATTTGCGGGGTCTGGTCTAAATTCTGGAATTCTAAGTAACATTAGCACCCCGTATCTTCGCCACTGGTTGATGGATCTGTGTATCAGCTGCGTGAATTTTTACTCGATTAATTAAGTCTTTTATCAATCTACGTCAAAGATTTTATACAGAGTGTTTCAGTTTGAGGGCCGTATTGCTCGGTTCTTAAAATCATATTATTTATCTTGGGTATACTTATACCTAACAAATTAATTCAAATTTGGTGTGGTATTAACATTTACACATGTGTTTAATTTACTGAGATTATCAAATTTTTATAGGTTAGTGGCGTAGGAGTGGGTAGTAATGCGAGATTTGTTTACCTTAATTTCTACACCAATGACCTAATAATCATTTGGCATTCATTTTTAGGTGTCATGGGCAGTTCTATGTAAAAAAGGTATACTTGTTGAAAATCGGTATAGTGCATAGTTTTACCGCAAATCTGAGTTGAATGGGAGACCGTTCTTCTGATAAGAAATTTAAGTTTCTTAAGGATACAAAATCAATTTTAAATAAATATTGCTATAATCTCACATATTATCTTAGAATTCAAGACAATATTAAATAATGTCTCTACATAAGCGAAACTACTGGTAAATTCTAAATATAATTCCTTGCGTATTATTTATTGCATTCGTAATGTGGTGAATTCCCTCTCTGAACTCATTTTTTTGTTGCGCTGCAGTGCGGTGGACAGCACATTCAATGGGACTTGCTCATTCAACGTTCCGTTTGTTTCAAACAGATATAGTTTATTTAAAAAATGACACCTACATATTTATTTAAAATCTGCGCTGTGCGTCTGTTGCAGCATCCGTAATACACAAGGGATTATATTTCAAATCTACTTGTCGTTTCGACGATGTAGAGACATATTATTTAATATTATTTTGGATTCTAAGTAAGTACGTGACATTATAATAATCTTAGTTTAAAATTTATTTCTATCCTAAGAAACTAAATTTCTTATCAGAAGGACGGTCTCCCATTCAACTGAGTTTTGCGTTAAATCGATGCACTATACCGATTTTCAACAAGTATCGCAAATGATTATTTGGTCATTGGCATTGACAAAAATTTGTAAATGTTACAGTAAATTATGCACATGAGTAAATGTTATCACCACACAAAATTTGAATCAATTTATTTTAAGCATACCAAAGATTTCGTAAATAATATGATTTTAAAAAGCAACCAATACGGCCATGTACAGTGAAAACGGTGAGACTTAGACCGTTGCTTTATAAGGCAATTCTGAATTATTTATTGAGTTCTATTTGTGGTTAAAGTTTGATTCACTCGAAGCGAAAACACACTGTATAAATATTTAAATAAATATGATTTAATTTTGAAATATTTTGACATGTTCTATTACCAGGTAAAGTATGACGTGTATAATTCGAGACACTCTGGCTGTATAACATGAGTCAGGGTAGCTTAACAGAGAAGACTTAATAGACGCTTCCAACTTTTGATTTATCTATTAAGTAGGGCAAAAAAATATGGGATGTATGGCTGCAAATGAAAAACAATGCACAATATAGTTTTAAAACAATGGCGTTTAAGATTTAATATCTAGTATACTGTCGCTGAGAAATGTAGGTATAAAAAACTTTACAAAAAGTAAAAGTAACAAAAAAATTATTGAAAAATCAATTCATAGTTAATACTATAAGTATCTGATTTATAATCGTCTACAATTGTCGATTATTTAACCTGGAGTTATTTCTAACAGGTATAGGACTAGGCAGTAGGGGTGGCTTTCACTTTAGAAGCTACTTAAATAGGATATAAGTGCTCACACTAGGTAAAAAGACCCATTAAGTTTCCCAGGATAACAAGTATCTTGGACTGACACTAGATGGAATGGAATGTGCATCTGAAAAATGTAATATGTTCGAGTCTATGCCTAAGAGGAATAATCTGGGAACAGAAACTGATGAATGTGCACCTCGATAGTGAAATCTAAGTGTTTTTATGATGCAGTGGTCTAGGTCAAACGAACCACTACAAGAGAAAAACTAGAATTGGCCTATATCGATATAACCTAAATTACAATGACGACTCCAACAATACATTTTTTGTTAAGATTGTTAAATCTGGCATCACTTCATTTTGGCATGGAAAGACGAATACAAGCAGTGAAGAATTCTACTTCAAAGCGAGATAGGATGATTGATAATGAGAATTCAACTTCCTTAAGCTTTTCAAAACTCGATTAGAGAATTATGAAAAATATAAGTCGATACACTTGAAAAAATTAAAGGTAGTATGGTTTACGAATACATACATACAAACAGTGGGACAGGAATCGAAATAGAGGAATTGAATCCGAGATGGTGAGTAAGTTTAGCAGAGTAAGTACGTGTTTAGAAAACTTACGAACAAAATACACACGTAACCTTATCTAAATTTCTCCAATAATCGGACTGCAATAAAGCCCTAAGACTCAAACAAACTGTGTTCGAAAGTTGTTTTTGATAGATTTGTTGTATGCTACTACATAAATGAACTGGCAATTAACAACACGGTTATGTCGCGTACAGACCGAAGCTCCAACGCATACCATAGCACATGTGGACAGATATTTGGATGCGTTGGATTTGATGTGTACGGCCGTGACGAATAGACGCCAATGAATTCCAACGATTTCCAAGGCAACCGTTGGCGTTGGACTGCGTTCGGTCGCTTAGCGGTACTTCAAAGAAATGTCTGTTTTGATGTGGACAAGATTTGAAACGTTTTCAGTCGTTGGCAAGCATTCCCTGGTATCGGACGAATTATTATTTATTTATTCGTGATTCGATATGAAATGGAACAATGATTTGTGTCTCAAATTAATTCAACTATACCGGGATAATCCTATATTATGGAATCCTAGCAATATAAATTATAAACTCTCCAAAAAGAAGAAAGACATTTGGCAGAGTATCGCAGTTGAACTTAGGTGCGAAGTGACTAAAGTAAAGAAAAAAATGGAGAGTCTTCTTATCGACGAAAATGGCGAAGGGAAGGTACCACACACTCTGGAATGGGAGAAGAATCACTATACCATTCGAAATGGTTTGCTTTCAAGGAAATGCAGTTTCTTAATGACAACACCAAAAAAACTCAATTCAAACACCTTGCCGCGCAAAATGACCGAACCACACCCAAAAGGTTTCCAATTCAAAACTAAATCCGGTGTGGCCGAATAAAATCGTTTCCAATCCCAACGCCAATGGACACATTCGGTCGAGTTGGCATTGGTTTGCATTGAAACTTGGTCTGTACGCGACATTTTAGACTGTGTTGGGTGCTAAGACATTATGGCAATGAAGGAAATGAGAAAGTAGCTGAACTTGCAAAAAAAAATTCGAAACGGAGTTCCTACTACCAGATGATCATTCCTTACAATTCCTACACAGTTCAAAAGTTTTCAACATTGATGACTCCCACGTTCTGAAAGTCAAAGATCTGGTGCATACAAATAACCGATTGGCTGTCAAAGAATTTGCAGAAAAGGTTAGCATCTCAATTGGGTCATGCCATGAAATTTTGACTGAAAAATTGAACACTCATCGAGCTACAGCAAAATTTGTTCCTCGTATGATAAGCAAAATGGACGGCAACTCCCAGCTGGGTTTACGGCTACGACATTGAGACAAAAGTTCAATCACCACAATGATTTGGCAAAGGATCTCCTCACCCCAAGAAATCATAACAAAATGATGCTCACCGGTTTTTTTTTTTCGATTTTAATGGAATTGTGCATTTTGATTTCTAGACTCAAATTGAAACAGTGAATCGTGTATACATCGATGCGTTTTACAACAGTTACATGAAAAAATCCGCAAAAAGAGACTAGAGTTGTTGCAAGACAACTGATGGTTCTTGCACCATGACAATGCGCCCGTCAACACTCAGCTTTGCCAATTCGTCAATTTTGTGCCACAAATCATATTATACTGACCTCCCTCCCCCTCCTTACTCGCCAGACTCTTGCCATTTTTTCTTATTTCCGATATTAAAATCAGTAGCTGCAAAGACGCCGTTTTCAGACTGTTGATGATATCAAAGCAAATTCTTCACCAAAAGCCATTTCAAATGAAACTATACAGGACTGCTTCGAGGAATGGAAACACGTGAATAGGGGAGAGGAGTACTTGAAGGAGACAAGTTTAAAAAATAGAGCTCTTTTATTTTATGAACAGACCGCGTATTAACAGAACTAACACTTCTAATTCTATAATTCATTTATCACCATATTTGTTTAAAGTTCATCATAAAACAAATAACATACGTGTAACTAAAGGCAGTTAACCATGGTACAAATTTGTAAAAGTAGATTTTATTTAACGTTAAACAAACTTTTTTTTGACATTTGAAACCCTTTAGACATTCCGTAATCAGATGCCATTAGTTACTTTTTCCTCAAATTTTACGTGAGGATACTATGTACAGGGTGGCTGATTTTCGATAGTTTTATAGGGTACAGCCAAAACGGTGATAGATACAAAAAATCTGATATCGATGTCCCGTCTTATTTTTTTGAGTTTACTTCGTTGGTCCCAAAAGATCTTGGCTAACTTGATTAGGTTTAGATATACAGGTTTTTTTTTGAAAAATGGCCCATTTACATTAACCTCTCTAAATGAAGGAAAATGTAAAAAATTATATATAGACATTTTTTCAGTTGCCCATGAAATTTATTTAGTATTGGTCTATTCGTTTTCTATTATTATTTTTATATTAAGCGCCTAACTTAAACTAAAAAATTACAAGAATAAATAAATTTGATTATCCATTTATCTTTACTTAGTAGGTTTAATTATAGGTACACTTATAACTATTAAACATAAACTAAACAAAAATAACAACTATAAAATGAGAGGAACAACAATAAAACAAATATGACATAACAAAGTCACAGCAAGTGCTCGAATTGTCGGCCATTTTCGTTGATACATAACTGACAACGTTTGGCAATGGAGCGGGTCGCATTGTAAATGTGGATATTTGACACCCGCTAAATATAGTTTTCAAAATGTTCCCTTAGCTCCTCGACATTATTAGCTCTATACTTATAAATTTTGTGTTTAAAATCCCCCCAAAAATAAAAGTCTATAGGGGTTAGGTCTGGTGACCCAGGCGGTCACCTATTTGGTCCGTACGTACCAATCCAATTGTCCCCGAAATTATGATTTAATAATTCTCTAGCTATGTGAGAATTATGTGGAGGCGCAACATCACGCTGGAAGAACATGTGATATCGTTGAGCTAGTGGCATATCGTCCAGCGATTCAATAATATTTTCTTGTAAAATTCTCACATATCTCTAAGCGTTAAGGTTTTCATCGTACATTTCGTAAGCTAACACTCTATTGTGGAAGAGAGCTACCGATACATGTATGGGTAATACATGAAAACCAAACCGCCCTTATTGAATTCTAGCCACAGTTTGGTGAGGATTCACATCTGACCAATAACGCGCAATATGCCGGTTAAATCGCTGCTTATGAAAGCCTCGTCGGTCCAAATAACATTTTGAAAAAAATTGGGGTCTACATAAGTTTGCTACAAAAACCATTGGCAGAAAATTACTCTGAAAATCTCTCTACATCTGGATGTAAATGGTGGACTTTTCTTATAGTAGTTTTAAATTCTCAATGCTTTGAATTTACCAATTCCTATCGTCCTTTGAATTTCTCTGCTGGATACATTGGGATTTACGACAACATAAGCTAAAGTATTGATTTTATCATTTTCTCTATTCTGTATATTATAAGATTTAGCTCTCGGTTTTTGAAAAGAACCAAACTCACACAAGTTAACATAGGCTCGGCTAAAAATTCTTTTTTCTGGCTGATGACGCTCTAGGTATCTCTCCAAATATAAGTTTAAAGCTGTGTCACTATTTTTTTCACTTTCAATGTAACACTCCAACATTTGAACTTTGTGAAGATTTTCGTACACCATTTTTGTACCGTTCAAAATTAAAACCAAGTAATACACGTTTAACAAGCTTTCAATCAGTCAAAAATAAAATAACTGTCAATATTAAACAACGAAAGACGAATAAATAAATAACATGGCCAACTGAAAAAATATCTATACATTTTTGCATTTTTCTTCATTTAGGCAAATAAAAAGTATCTATTATATATGGCTGAAAAGGTAAAAAAAAATGCTCTTCAACGGGATGGCCAAATACAGGGTGTTCTAATTTAAAAAAACATGTTTATGTAATATCGGAAAAACTGTGCGGTTTGTAAAAAAATCTGAGTACGCCACTGGCTTCCTAATAAAAAATAGAACAAATAATGTGTACACTTTTTTCTTCTAAATTGAATGACAACGGAGATAGAGAGGTTAATGTAAATAGGCCATTTTTCAAAAAAACCCTGTATATCTAAAACTAATCAAGTTAGCCAAAACCTTTTGGGACCAGCGAAGTAAACTCAAAAAAAGAGGACGGGACATCGATATCAGATTTTTTGTATCTATCACCGTTTTGGCTGTACCCTATAAAACTATCGAAAATCAACCACCCTGTACATTGTATCAAGTGTGAACCCATTTGTTCAACAATTCTAGAATAAATAAAAATAGTAGGTATTTCATTGTTGAAGGATCATAGAACGCTTAGGAATCGTTTTACGAAAAAATACTACTGCCGTGTTTTATTTATTTTTGAGAGGAATCAATCTCAAAAACTTTACATCTCTTTATAGTTTACACGATGTAGATCATAATTATTTTACACAGATTTGTGTTTCTTGATTAAAAGTTCCAGAATAAGGATTTATGGCCAGTGTTAATGGCCAGACAGCTTCAGAAACTCCCTCACTTTATTGACCTGAAAAAGAAAATTACTATACACAAAATCCATTATTAAAGTTATGAATCTGTATAATTTTTTATTTGCATCACCAGCACAGAGAAATATTCAGCCAAGATAATGAGGTATTATTTTTTTTTTAAATACATGCAATTTAGTACTATTTTTTACGTAACTATTTTAATAAATACATGCATACGTCTTGGATGATTCCTATCATTTTTACTTGATATGCATATGCCTTATTAATAATTTATGCAGGTGCGTAACCTACGATGTTATCTGGTATATCAGATACATACCTAATTGTACTTTATAGAAAAATAAATATTAAAGTTTTTGTTTGCAATTGCAATTCATCTACATATGAAATGGAGCACATTAAAAACAAATATTAATACTCTGTGATTAATATCACTTTATAACATTTCATAAAAAAATAATCCGAGGGTAATGGGTTATTTTTAAATTTTGCATAATACTTATCATTAGATTAGTATTAACTTTTAGTTAAAAATTGAATAACCCAGAATATTTTAAAAAATTCAAAGACAGAACCAAAACATTTTTTTAATTTTAGATAGAGAAAGAGATTTTTATCTATAAATTATATACATTTCAGTAAAAATTAATTAAAAATTAAAAAATGGTTCTTCATTAGCTTGTTTAAATTTTTACTTTATTATAAAGGTATCAAATATTTTTTTTATTCAATCAAATGCAGTTAGTAAAATAAATAAAAGAGTAATAAAATATATATTTATTGAAAAGAAATCTTTTTTAAAATATCTGCAAGTTCTTGCGAAATTATCTAAAAAATTATAGTAGTATTCCTTTAAAACCCTTGCAAGATATATCTACTCGTATTTTTGAAAACTATTGCCTAAATTATACTAGTTAGTATCCTATACTATTTAATATACAGGGTGTTAATGATAAGTTTTGCCAAACTTTTATGGCGTATTCTACCGATGAAAATAATCAACTTTAGCCCTAAAAAAATTTTGATAGGACGCTTCCCGACGGAGATACAGGGTGTTAAAAGTTTCAAATATTTATATTATTTTTCCTGTAACTTCACTGGCAAAAAATATTGAGTAATAAAATTTGGGGGATGACATTTTTTAGTAAGGACTATTTTTTCATTGATAACTTATTCCAAAATACACTCCTGTGGCGTAGTTATTTCGGGTAGGAGACCTTTTTTGAAAAAGAATCGCCCGCCACTGGTTTTTTAAATAATTTTAAATGTTTTTAAAATGTACAATCAATTTATGGTAATAAAGTATTCTTGTAAAGTAATCGTAAAATTTACTGGTCTTTAGATTATTGGGAAATCAAAGAAGATGCTTAAGTACCTACGTTGCTATTCACCATTTTCTATTGATTGCTAAACGTGTAACAATAAATTCAATACCTAATATTTTGAGCGGATTAAAATCATCATATTATGTCCTAACGTCGATTCCAAGAACAGTTTTTTTCTGAATGTTTGGGCAGGCATTGTGGACGATTACTTGATTGGTCCCTACTTTTTACCCAGAATCCTCGATGGTAGAACTTATCAAAGGTTCCTACAAAAAGAATTAGCACCACTTCTAGAAGTAGTGCCATTAAGGTTACGTCAATTATTGTGGTATATCCATGATGGGGCGCCACCTCATTACAGCCTTACCGTTAGACAGTTGCTGATTAATGAGTATCCTAATCACTGGATTGGTAGAGGAGGACCAATTGCTTGGCCGGCTCGTTCCCCCGACCTGAATCCCTTGGATTACTTTTTTTGGGGCTACCTCAAAACTATGGTATATCGTACTCCAATTCCCAATGTAGAAGTCCTTCGACAGCACATTGTAGACGGTTTTGCAACCATACACCACAATACGGCTCGAATTATGAGGCGATCAATGTGAAGACGTTGCGAAGCATGCATTGCATCCCAAGGACAGCATTTTGAACATTTCTTATGGTGTTGTAGAGTGTTTTAAAATCTCTCAAAAATATTAAGTATTGAATTTATTGCTACACATTTAGCAATCAATAGAGAATGGTAAATAGCAACATAGGTACTTAAGTATCTTCTTATTTGATTTCCCAATTATCTAAAGACCAGTAAATTTTACGAATACTTTACAAGAATACTTTATTGCCACAAATTGAGATTGACATTTTAGAAACATTTAAAATCATTTGAAAACCTAGTGGCGTACATTTTTCAAAACGGGTTTGCTACTCCCCCAATAACTACGACATTGGAGTGTATTTTGGAATAAGCTATCCAAGAAAAAATAGTCTCTACTGAAAAAATGTCATCCCCAAATTTTATCACTCAATCTTTTATGCTAATGACGTTACAGGAAAAATAAAATAATAAAAATAAATATTTAAAACTTTTAACACCCTGTATCTCCGTAGGGAAGCGTCCTATAAAAAATTTTTAGAGGGCAAAAGTTGATTATTATCATCGGTAGAATACGCCATTAAAGTTTGGCAAAACTTATCATTAACACCCTGTATGTAAAAAAAACTGAAATAAAGTAACTACTATTCAGTTATGACACTTTAATATGTAATCCAAAAGCAACATCGTATTACAATCACATTGTTATAGTAGGTACACGGACAAAAAAGCTATGATTATATTTTTTAATAGATATCGTTAGATAGACAACCAAATAAATAAATCGTCCGACTATCATAGCCTACTGACGATGACTAATAAATTTGAAACCAGTTGATGTATTGTGATTTTCCTGACAAATGATATTAGGTGTTTGCTAGATATTGGGGGAGCAATTTAATACTGGACAGGGCATGTAGCCTGCAGAGTAGTTGTATCGTAAAATGTCATTAGTTAAAAACACAGTTTATTTCGTCTAGTACGATACTAGTCATGATTTCATAGTGTATACAGGATAGTAGATTTGTACTATTCTATTCCAATTTATTTAAAAGAGAATTAAAGGAATACATATTTTACAATTCCCAAAATATTAATATCTAAGTATATGGAGATGAACATTAAAATATAAAAGAAGACTGGCCTATGTCATTATTTTAAATTTTACAAATAAATCAAATTGTTTTCACATTATGAAATTACTATCTAATAATTTTCTAACCTTTTTCTAGTGTTCACATTGCTGAAGTAAACAATACAAGCTTTTTTCGCCTTAAATATAATTTCTCCCGTATTGGGTCTTCAGTTACTAATCAGTATTACTTCTACTGTAGCTACCTAAAAAAACGATATAGATCAAGTCACCTTAATACAATTTTGCATACTGTG
The DNA here is from genome assembly GCF_000390285.2 of Anoplophora glabripennis. NCBI lineage: Eukaryota > Metazoa > Arthropoda > Insecta > Coleoptera > Cerambycidae > Anoplophora > Anoplophora glabripennis. The sequence continues at coordinate 534,565 of NW_019416553.1, forward strand.
TTAGCATATGTCAAAAAAAAATTTTATAACTATTTTTATGATATATTAACGAATCTCTATATGGGTTTTTGGAGTAGCTTAATACGTAAATCATAAAGATTGCGAAGTACAGTTTATTGGTTTATTTTTTTCATATTTTTGTCACTTTTCATCACTTACGTAAAAATGAATCTTACTCGTTGCATTTCGCTAAAATGCGTAGTGTTCTTCAACAATTATCAGTTATGGACAGCTGAGTAACAGCAAAAATGAAACACCTGGTATTAAATGTTTTAATTTGTTGCTATACCATAATTTAGCGTTACCTATGCCATTTACAGGTACCAAATATCCGCGTGATATCACGCTCCTGAAAAGAGTTACTAGCATCTCCGGGGACCCTTGCATCTATCAATTTTTTTCTTTAAAAATTAATATCTCAAAATCTATAACTCCTAGATATAGTGAATATTTAATAAAGTGGCCCTCAAATTTAACGTAGAATACGAAAATACAATAATATATAGGGTGTCCCATTAAAATAACGAAGTTGGTGTCGACTTCTGGTATAACCGGAAGTGTCATAAAGTTCTAATATTTTAGCTTTGTTGGCCCTACTGCCTTTGCTACGTTGCCAAATTTTCAAATTTATCGGATCAGTACTTTCCGAGATATCGATAGTAACGATTCCTGATCTGAATGTAAAACCGACAATTCACATTCTCTGCTGCACTACTAATATAATCTTTTTTATAATTACATTAATTTAAATTTAAATGATAACACGAAAATAGCTCTTTCTTTTGTCGAATAAAATAGAAGATATCGTTTTTCTTTATTTTTAATGTTTTCGTATTTGATGTCCAAGTTTAGTGAACGTTTACCTTTATTAAGTTAGATTATCTACATGCCCAAATTTCATAAATTTCAGATATATTTGTATCAATGTTCCTATCAATCAAAAACTTTAACGCCCTGTATCTTGAAAATTAAGCCGGTTAGAACATGTACGTATACATGTTCAACCCGAACATTATTTCTCAAGTACCAATCTATACAGATATGTATTGTATATGGTATTGCATGACATTTGCAGCATCACTGTCTCACGCCAGTGCCAGTTTTGAAACGTGAAGTGAGTTGATTGCCTGCTTCTTCACCGCTGCTCTGAACCAGAGTGGCGTTTATTAATTTGAAATATTTGTGAGATATTTGTAGCAAGTTCAATTATTTTTTTAATTGTACATTCTTTTATTAGTTCTCGTATTTTTACTGTATTATAAAGTTATTGAATATATTGAATATTAAAAAAATTGACTTCATTTGATAAGATTATTTGTGAAAAAAATATGTTGTATTTGTTTAAATTGACGTAATATCTTTATAATAGAGTAAAAGATCAATTATGTATGATCTTACTTATTTTGATGCCGAATGTTTGTTGGAAAACGATATACAGGGTGGTCCCGAGGTGGGCCAAAATACATGGGTAGATTCCCCAACCAAAAATATTGCGATTTAGCCGAACTTACCTTAGTCCAAAAGTTGATGTAAAATGTAAAATTTTATTTTAGTTTATTTCCATTTATTTCTTAATAAATGCAAATATCTACACAAAATTTTGAGGTTTGGGGTTCTTTGGGTAGACGAATTGAAATTTGTTCACATTTTGGTTATAGTTCATAGAGGGCGCTAGCTATCGTAGATTGAATGTGTTGAAAACATAACTTTTTTGTACTCTAAGGTATTTCATCTTTGATATTAAATTCTTATTTTCCAACTTTTTTTACACAAGAATGGCATACTTTACGCGTTTATTGAAAGATTGTCTTATTTTAAAGTATAAATCCTTAACGCGAAATGACTGCAGCGTTTAAAACCTCCTGCCAAAGTTCTTCTTAGGTATTTATAGTTTCTCCATAAACAACTGATTTCATGTAACCCCAAAACGAAAGTCTCGGCATTCAATTTCACATTTATGTATACATATACAATTTAAATTGTAAGTTACGACGTAATTTTAATTGGGTGCTAATAATACTTAATGGAAAGTAGCATACAAATGACACCAATAAGACATGTGGAAAACGTCAATTATTTGATTTTCGTCCAAATCCTACTTAAGAAACTTTACCGCTAAATTAATAATACCTGTATGTACTTCATTATAATTTAATGCAACAGCATTGGAAGTTTCAAAGTCAAATATCTAGAAAACGGTATGAGACAGCTACTTTCATAAAGTATACCCTTTTTATGTAGAAAAAAGTTGGAAAATAAGAATTTGATACCAAAGATGAGATACCTTAAAGTATAAAAAAATTATGTCGTTTTTAACACATTCAATCTACTGCAGCTAGCGCCCTCTATGAACTTTAACCAAAATGTGAACAAATTTCAATTCCTCAACCCAAAGAATCCCAAACCCCAAAATTTGGTGTGGATATTGGCATTTGTTAAGGAATAAATGAAAAAAAAAATGAAATAATATTTTACATTTAACACCCTGTTCTTTAACTATCAACTTTTGGACTAAGGTAAGTTCAGCTAAATCGCAATATTTTTGCTTGGGGAATCTACTCATGAATTTTGGCCCATTACCTCGGGACCACCCTGTATATCTAAAGTGTGTTTCATTTCAAATAAAATTTGAATGAATTTCTTCATAAAATTATTAATATTGACAAGTTTTTCAGTCAATATTGGATTGCATTTTAATAATTTTACACAATTTTGATAATATTTAAACTAAAACTGATAGTTTCTTTCATAAAATGTTAGTTATACTCATACTAATAGAGGAAAATTTATTATTATTGAGTGAAAATAAGTCCAATTTTTCTTACAGTGTAAATGGAATTACTACAGTAATAAAATAATACCTTATCCTATGATAAAAAACTAAAATCTAGAAAAAATCTAAAATCGTACCTAAATAAGTAAAAAATTTAAATTTGGAAGTAACTTTGGATCATAATTTACGCAAAATATTTTCTCATTATCTATAGTCATAATTTTATTAAGAAAGTACTCCATGACCACCGCTGACATTACTTTATTCTTAAAGGGCATTTTGTTTTTTCGCTCTGGTAACGTCACAGTGTGATAAAGACTATATACACTACTATGATAGCAAAAGTGCACAAAGATAATCTTTAAACAATGGTCAACACATTTTTTCTCTATCTCCCTTGTGAAGGAAGTTATGGCTCTGTATTATTTTCAAATGAAACGCACTGTAGATTGTAAAAGTTTATTTTTTCTGTGTATTAAATCAACATTTGTGCTCAGTTCCTGTTTGTTATAGTAAATGAGTAAATAATATTCTCCACTACTGCACTTCACAAAAATTATTAGAAATTACTCTAACCTCTAGTACTTATAATTTAAAATCGTATTTTTTACTACATCCCAAGGAGTACTTGTATATATGAACGTAAGGAATTTTAAATCTAATCAATGAAATAAAATTGCTAAAATCTTTATCGCGCCTTCATGGTCTATGTCACAAACTGTGACAAGTAAATGTGTCTAATTCACCTCAGGACTAATTATTATTATTATATTCCTAACCAACTGATTTATCTGGAGAGTGACATCGACCTAGAAAGATACGAATACAAATACCTATGTTAGCTCGATCTCTTATAAATATTTTCTAAGGACTTTGATTGACGTATTACAAAAAATAATTAATAATATTAAATCGTATTATCTCTATTAATTAATTTTAATGTTGTAATTGTCATTTCAAACGTTCACCAAATTTCTAAAGCGTATTACAAAGAAAAATCAATTAATCATCTGATCGACGACAATGGTTTTGATTGATTTCAGTAGGCGAAATTGCCATGTTTCAACACTGAACAGGCTTAACCCTTCCCGTGATATGGAAATTTTATAATCCCCTTTTTCAGAGGACAATGCGAAAATGGAAAACACAATCAAGTCGACAGAGGCAGATAAGGCATTAAAACGTTAATTCATTTTATTTCTGATTCACCATGGTAAAATTTTAATGGTATGCCCGTCCGATTCGAGAACTCCAACATTTTAATTTCCCCGTTTAAGCGTATGCACCGATTGTTATAAAAATGCGCATCGTCCATTAGTAGCCGGCATATCTGTAAAAAGTCATGCATGAGAACTGATAAGCCGTAGTTATATGAATAGCATTTGTTTAGTGGTTGCTGATAAGAATTAAACGACTGTGACGTCACACGTACACCCCACTCGACATATCATAATTGATTTACTGCGTGAGGCCAACATTCACCCTCACAGATAAAAAATTTAAAAATTTATGGCTTGTGCGCCCATACACCGAAAATGCCGTGGTATTTTAACCAGTCCAATTTGATTCATTCTTAATATCAAATCCTATTTATAATTATAAATCTTGGATTACATTCCAATTTTCATAAAGTAGTAAAGTGTAATATATTGCGTTCGTCTTCCACACAAAGCTTTTTTACTGTATTTTTATCTCCTACATAATATATCTACACATTCATTCATAATTGTGCTATATGTATTACATAATACAAGATGCATTCTAAAATAAACAGGACTTTTTAAAATAAGAACAAAAAGTTTTTTGCCAAAACCGATTTATTTTATTCAAAATACTCAATATAGCCTACAGCGATTTGCAAGAAAGCATGTCGAATGGGTGTTTTAGATCGTCGGCCGAGATGTTCTTTAGGATGTCGATACAAACCTTTTGGATAGCTTCTACGTCCACAAACCGCTTTACCTCCATTGGCAAATGCATTTATCCAAAAAGGTAAAAGTCGCACGGTGATAAAATTAGGCAAATATGGGGAGCGGTTGACAGTGAACAATGCCTTTGAAATCGTAAAAGCAAATCAACATTGTCTTCGCTTTTGACTTCACCAAACGAATTTTTTTTTTGGGTTTTGGCTCGTCTGGCGCCTTCCACTTAACATTTTAGCGTTTGGTTTCTGGATCATATTAAAAACACCACATTTCGTCACCAGTCACAATATTGTAAAGGATTTTTTTATCCTTTCGACCTTCTTGATGATATCATTTAAATGAGCAATTGTTGGTCGTCAGTCAACTTGTGCCGAACAAACCATACACACACTTTTCGATAGTCCAAATGTTCGACCAAAATGCGATGAATTGTTGTTTTTGAGATGCTCAATTCCAATTCCATGAATTTCAGTGAAGATTTTGGCTGATTTTTAATGAATTCACCCACAGTTTTCATGGAATCTGCGATGATTACGAATTTTGGTTGGCGAACATGTTACTCATTATTTATGTCGTCACGACCGTTTTTAATCAGCGTAACCATGGGATCAAAACAAATATAAATTGAGATAAATAAAGAATGACAGAATTTATATTAATGATGACTTAACAATATGAGCAGGAAATACAGAAGGAAATGAGGAAAGGAGGAAAATAAGAAAGAAAGGATGGAAAAAGGGTAAAAATAGTTTAAAACAAAATGGTAATCAGTGACGAGGAGTGGTAATGGAATAGAAACAATGAACTAGTGGAGAAACATGGTTCAAAAAACTAACGTCTAGAACTGAGTCTGGAAGAAATGGTAGGGCAGGAAAACATGCAAAATATAATAATACTAAATAATGTAAATATAAAGAATATAAATAGTGGTGGTGGTTTAAAAATAGATAATTATTTAAATCTGGGAACATGGAACGTACAAGGTACTTTTGAACAAGGTGAGCTAATGAATTTGATAAATGAAATAAAAAATAATAATTTTGATGTAGTAGCAATTGAAGAAACAAAACAGAAATGATCAAACATCTTAGAAATTGGAGATTATATTTTTTTTAATAGTGGAAGTGACCGGGTTTATTATTAACAAAAATTTTAAAAATGCCATAGGTAGTAGAGTTTAAACCTGTAACAGATAGATTATGCTATGTAAGACTGAGGAGCATAGATATATCAAAAAATTAAAATTGCATACATGCACCTACAGTGGAATCAAATATCGAAGACAAGGAGGATTTCTACAGTAAACTAGATAATAAATACGATGAATAGCCAACATACGATATGAAAATGGTGTAAAAAGGAAGTAAAAACCAGTAATAGGAAGTTTTAGAAAACATAAATGAAAATGGGAAATTATTAATTGACTTTGCCAAAGAAAAAAAATTGATTGTGAAAAGCACTTTCTTTCAAAAAAAAAGGAAATTCATAAAGGAACATGGAAATCTCCAGATGAAAGAACATTTAACCAGACTGGCCATGTATTAATTGAAAGGGATGAAAGACAGAATATACATAAATATAAGAAGCTACAGAGAATTGAACGCAAATTCAGATCATTTTATGGTAGGAATTATAATGAAACAATTAATACTCCGAATAAAGAATAAAAGACAAAAAAATACAATAGAAGAAAATCCTGTAGATTAAACCTAGAAGAAGAAAAACAGAAATACACTGAACATTTAAATGAAAATCTAAAAAACATAACAGACACCAATGACATAGAATGTCAATGACATACCTTGTGAGGAAGTTTAAAAATAGCATGGAAAAAGCAGCGGAAACGTGAAAAAACTGAGAGCAAATACAAAAAAGAATGGTTTGACAAAGAATGAAGAAATGATTAAAAAAATATGGAGACAAGAAAAAATACCTACAAAATGGAAGGAAGCTATATAAGCTATATATTTTTTAAAAATGAGATAGGAAGGATTGCCAAGATTATCGAAGTATAGCTCTTCTTAATGTAATATATAAGATTCTGACGCCTCATATTAAGAACAGGCTAGCTGAAAAGATTAAAACAAAATAGGATAATACCAATGTGGAATCAGACGAAGCAGATCGGTAGTCGATCAAATATACTAAGGGAGGTACAGGCAGAAAGCTATGAACATCAGTAGGAAAATAGTAAAGAAAATAATATATCTAGTCTTTATCGATTTTAAACAAGCATATGATAAAGTCGGAAGAAGTCAACTATATAGAGCACTAAGCCCTAAAATAATAAACAAAATTGACGTTAGCAGAAATAGGAAATGACAGAATAAACGGAAAGAAGGCCTAAGACAAAGAGATCCATTATCACCGCTCTTGTTTAATACAGTTTTAAAAAGAATATTCAGAGAAGCAAATATAAATAGATCTGGCCTAATATACCACAAACGACATCAGTGTCTGGTGTTCGCAGATGATATTGTACTGTTAACAGGAAGTAAAAAAGAAATAACAGAAATATTCAAGAGATTGGAAAGATCAGCAGAAAAGATGTGATTAGTAATCAACTAAACTAAAACGAAATTCATGATATGGTCTGATAGGAAATTTGTACGAAATCAAATATTAAGAATAACAGATGAAGGAAAAGTATACACATTTGAAGAGGTGGAACGATATTTACTAGAAAACCGAGTTTTGAAGAAGAGTTGATGAACAGATTAGTAGCAGAAAATCGTTGTGTTGGGACTCTTACCATTACGAAATAAAGGTATATCAAGAGGTCTCAAAATCAGATAATTTAAGGCCAGTACTGATTTTTGAATGCGAAGTATGGACATTGACAATGGCAGAGCAAAATAGATTAAGGAAAGAAAAATTCTTAGAAAGATATTCGGAGGAAAAAAGTAGTAGACGTATGGGAAAGAAGAACAAATAGTGAGTTAACACACATATTTAATGAGCCTGATATTATAAGGGTAATGAAAGTCCAAAGACTTAGATGGATGGGTCATATAATGAGAATGTCGAGACATAGAACTCAACACAGAATAATAGAAAGCGGTATTGGTGAAAGGCCAAAAATTGGATGGAACAATGAGGTGTAAAGGGATATAGAAAAAAACTAACATTACTCAGTGGAAGCAGCCCCTCCTGGGAGCTGTATGACCTTGTCGTTGGTGGAGGGGCTTAAGTAGCTACAGTGAACCCAAGAGCTAAACCGGCGGGAGTTTCATACTCCTGGCAGGGTCACCCAAGCCGGAAAGGTCGAGGGAGGGTAGTGAAAACTAAGAAACAGCTCAACTACCCAAGCCAAGGTGGAAATGCATCGTGCCGAGGGCTGAATGGTGCGGGGGTAGGTAAAAATGTCGCATCGTGATCGATCTCTTCGATGAACGAAGGCCACGGGACAGCGTGGGGAGGCGCTGTCGGGGATCCAAGCAGTGGTGGTCCCCCATGGATACCCGGAAGTCCGAATGGATGAAAACCAGATGGCACTTGTCCAGTCGGCGCTTCTGGGGGCCATTGATGGGATCGCGGGCGAGGGTACACGACCGCGCTTCCTGGAGTGTCGTCGAAGGGGGGGAACGCTAGCGATCACCGCCTTCAACGAGGAGAGCCTGCAATGGCTAAAGACGACCACGGCGAGCTTGGTGCCTTGGGAGGGGGCTAGACTCAGCGCTGTTGAGCCTAGGGACCTACCTAAGTTCACTAAGATCATCGTATGGATTCCGGGTCATCCTGATGAACCGGAAACCATCATGCGCCGTCTGGAAAAGCAGAACGGGGAATTGATGACGGGGGGCTGGAGGCTAATCAACCGCAAGGTTGAGGAGAAGGGCCAGACCCTAGTCCTCTCAGTAGATGAGATGAGTGTGAAGGTACTTCAGAAGGAGGGCTTCACACCATTTCTGAACTTCACCAGGGTCCTTTTTAGGAACCTGGAGAAGGGCAGGGTAGATTTGGGACCTTCTGATGAAGATCAGGAGGGACCAAAATCTGTATTATCTGGTCAAATTCCAGGTAATACAAGCGAACATTCAGCACAGTAGAGCGGCATCTGCTGCTCTCTGATGAAACCAAAGATGTCATACTGGTTGTATACGTCGATAGTAAGACCTAGGATCCTTTACGGCGCTGTGGTATGGTGGCAGAAAACACAACAGACCACAGCGAGGGACAAACTGAATAGAATTCAGAGATTAGCCTGTTTAGGTATAACGGGGCCGATGTCATCGACCCCGACAGCTGCACTAGAAGTCATGCTAAGTCTGCCACCGCTGCATATAGTGGTGGAAAGAGAAGCGCGGCTAGCAGCATATCGACTCAGGAATAACAATGACTGGAGGGGTGGTTCCCACTCCAGGATCATAGACACATCTATGTCGGAACCAACTTTAGGGATGGTATCCGACAAGATGGTTCCAAGGTTTCACTTCCACAAGCCATTTGAGACTCGAATAGAGGATCAAAGCAAGTGGGAGGAAAGGTTTAATACCCTGGAAAGGTGGAGCCTAGTATGGTTTACAGATGGCTCCAAAATGACCAGAGGGACGGGTGCAGGAATATATGGACTCAGACCCAGATGGAGTGCAAGCTACAGTCTGGGGGAGTACCCCACTGTATTCCAAGCAGAAATCTTCGCGATAATGGCGTGTCTGGCAGAGAATGTACGTAGAGGTTACAGACGTAAACTCATATATATATTCTCTGATAGTCAAGCTGCAATTAAAGCTTTAGCCGCACACAAGGTAAGTTCAAAACTGGTGTGGGATTGTTTACAAATGCTGACTGAACTGGCCACCAACAATACAGTCAGACTGTGTTGGGTGCCAGGGCACAAAGGCATTTGTGGAAATGAGAAAGCGGATGAACTTGCTAGGAAGGGATCCGAGACAGAGTTCATTGGCCCGGAGCCCTTCTGTGGCACATCTCCCAGTGTGGTCAGGCGGGCTCTGGGCAAATGGACTGAGACAGAACACAGGAAATACTGGACTTCAAGGCCAGGACATAGCCATTCTAAGGAGCTTATGGAGTATCCTTCGAAGGGAAGAGCGAATGAGCTACTGAGCTTGAACAGAATCCGGCTCAGGAAAGTGACAGGACTCATAACGGGACACTGTCACTTTAGGAAACATCTACATAAGCTAAAGCTTGTAGACAGTCCGGTCTGCCGAGGATGTGAATCGGCGGATGAAACTTCTCTGCATATCCTGGGCGAGTGCCCGGGATTTGCACGTAGCAGAATGGCGCTCCTTGGGAGACCCTATTTGGAACCCAAGGAACTGAGAGAAGTGTCAGCAAGGAAGCTTTTGGACTTTGTAAAAAGGACAAATCTACTTGCTGAATAGGACTAGCGGTGGGACGCACAATAGGCCTAATTAGGCCGCAGTGCTATGGGACTTTTCAAGGACCAACCACTAGATGAAGAATGAAGTGCAAGCAGGTAACAAGAAGGAATAGAGAGAAATTGTGAAGCAAGCAATGGGCCTACTAGGCCTGCAGATTTTATATATGTATATATAATCTAAGGATAAACAGTCATCAAACGATTCGGTAAAAGTTTTATCAAGTTAAAAACCAATCTTAATATTACATACTGTCACTTCAGACGCAATAACTCCGCGTCTAATAGTCCAAATGTCATGAAATTTTGCCACTGCATCAGTGAAGGATCTACCTTTCTAACGCATGCCGATATGCCAATGCGAATGCCAATAAGTGCCTTTATATTATTTTATATTAAATTATATTATTATATTAAATCATATCCTATCATATCATATCATATATCATATCATACCATATCATATCATATAGCATATTATCATATTAT